>NC_092416.1:174026806-174326806 GCF_040894005.1 Engystomops pustulosus
CGTCATCAACCTAAGGAGATGAGAAGAGTCACAGAGAGAAGAGAAGAGTCATCATCATGAGATACAGAGATGAGAAAAGTCAGAGTCATCAGCAGGTTGTAGCCAAGTCACATATAGACTGGAAATTGACCACCCATCTATCTATTTCATGTCTATCCATAGGGGGTGTGAGGGGGGCTGTGCCAGGCGGACTGCACAACACCCATAGCCTGCGCCCATTCAGGGAGGACCCACTGGTGCATCCACCAGACAGCTATATAAGAAGCCCAGAGCCCCCTGATATATCCAGCGCTTCGGGGGAGGGGGGATACATCATATCTAGCGCCAGCGTATGATAACTCTCCCCCAAGAAGTCTAATGAAAACCCCCATTAGGCGAAGAGAAAACTACAAAGAACTGACAGAACTAAGTTCATCAATAATTATAGATATTATACAATCCACAGCAGCAGCGCCCCAACTGTTGGACTTTGGTACTTGTATAAGTGTTATGTAATCCACTGCGGTCACGGAGAGTGTGCTGACTGTCACATATGGAGAGTGTGTGGTGTCACCTATAGAGTGTGAGCTGTCACCTATGGAGTGGGGTGCTGCCTGTAACCTATGGAGTGGGTGATGACACCTATAGAGAGCATGCTGACTTTCATCTATAGAGTGTGCAATGTCACCTGTAGAGTGTGTTCTATCTGTCACCTATACAGTGTTTGTTGACTCTCCCCTGTAGAGAGTGCGCAGCCGTTCACCGATAAAGATTGTGTTGGCTGTCACCTATAGTGTGCTGGGTGTCCACTATAGAGAGTGGCTGTAAACTGTTGAGAGTGTGCTAAAGGTCACCTATAACGTCTGCATGCTGGCTGTCACCTATAGAGTGTGCGCTGGCTGTAATCTATAGAGTGTGCATGCTGGCTGTCACCTATAGAGTGTGTGCCGGCTGTCACATATGGAGTGTGTGCTGCCTGTCACCTATAGAGTGTGCATTCTGGCTGTCACCTATAGAGTGTGCATGATGGCTGTCATCTATAGAGTGTTCATGCTGGCTGTCACCTATACAGTGTGTGCTGCCTGTCACCTATAGAGTGGTTGTCTGTAACCTATAGAGTGTGTGTTGAATGTCACCTATAGCGTGTGCGTGCCTGTCACCTATAGAGTGTACTGTGTGTGTCACCTATGTTGTGTGTACCGACTGGCACCTATAGTGTGCTGCATGTCACCTATAGAGTGTGAGCTGACTGTCACCTATAGTGTGTGCTGACTGTTACCTATAGAGTGTGATCTGGTTGTCACCTATAGTGTATGTTGGCTGTCACCTGTAGAGGTTGTACTGGCTGTCACCTATAGTGTGCGCTGCCTGTCACCTATAGAGAGTGTGTTGCTGTCACCTATAGAGAGTGTGTGCGTCTGTCACCTATAGAGTGCGCTGACTGTCACCTATAGAGTGTATAGTCTGTCACCTATAGATTGTGTGGCTGTCACCTGTAGAGTGTGTGCTGGCTGTCACCTATAGAGTGTGCTCTGCCTGTCACCTATAGAGTGTGTGGTGCGTGCCACCTATAGTGTGTGCTGCCTGTCACCTGTAGAGTGTGCGGTGGCTGTCACCTATAGAGTGTGCTGACTGTCACCTATAGTGCGTGCTGCCTGTCACCTATAGTGTGCTGGCTGTCACCTATAGAGTGTGTGCTGACTGTCACAAATACAGTGTGTGCTGGCCGTCACCTATATAGTGTGCATGCTGGCTGCCACCTATAGAGTGGGTGATGCATGTCACCTATAGAGTGTTCGCTGCCAGTCACCTATGTAGTGTGCATGCTGCCTGTTACCTATAGAGTGTGTGCTGACTGTCACCTGTAGAGTGTGTGCTGCCTGTCACCTATAGAGTGTGCATTCTGGCTGTCACCTATAGAGTGTGCATGATGGCTGTCATCTATAGAGTGTTCATGCTGGCTGTCACCTATACAGTGTGTGCTGCCTGTCACCTATAGAGTGGTTGTCTGTAACCTATAGAGTGTGTGTTGACTGTCACCTGTAGAGTGTGTGCTGCCTGTCACCTATAGAGTGTTTGCTGGCTGTCACATGTAGAGTGTGTGCTGGCTGTCACATGTAGAGTGTGCTCTGACTGTCACCTGTAGAGTGTGTGCTGGCTGTCACATGTAGAGTGTGTGCTGGCTGTCACATGTAGAGTGTGTGCTGGCTGTCACATGTAGAGTGTGCTCTGACTGTCACCTATAGAGTGTTTGCTGGCTGTCACATGTAGAGTGTGTGCTGGCTGTCACATGTAGAGTGTGTGCTGCCCGTCACATGTAGAGTGTGCTCTGACTGTCACCTGTAGAGTGTGCTCTGACAGTCACCTATAGTGTGTGTGCTGACTGTCACCTATAGTGTGTGTGCTGACTGTCACCTGTAGAGTGTGCTCTGACTGTCACCTATAGTGTGTGTGCTGACTGTCACCTGTAGAGATTGTACCCATTGTCTATCTTGGATCTCCAGGTGCCATGTGTAATATTGCTCCACACGTGAAGTAAAGGCAATGGAGGATTATTAGGACTGGAAATTCGGTATACAGCACGCCAGGTGTGTAATGGGGTGCGCCCGGCGGTGCGGTGGGTGCTCCTACCCCGCACCTACACTGCTTATAGGCGCAGGCTACGGCACAATTCTATGCCGGGTCAGAGCGTCATATGCCCCAATGTGTGACCGTGCAGGAGCCTCTAGTGCCCCCCCCCCCGATACATAGGCGCTGACTACACCTATACAGTGACCTTGGTGACGACCTGTGAGAGGTTATTGTATGGAGGATGTTGGTGCCATCTTTATAATAAGCTGCGATGTTTTATTCCAGACGTATCTCCGCTATCACCTAATAGCAATCAGTGGCGGTTTTAGCGTTGCCACGGTGACATGTGGTCGCCATGGTAACACGATATACCACCGATGATATGGCCCTGAGTTTGGTGATGGGAAGGAAATGTAATTTGGTGTTTAGTTCTTATCTCCTACATTTATATATAAGTCACGGAGGAGAAACCTAATAAGACGGCTTCACCTTTAAATTAGCTATTCCCTGACCGTCCGTCTTATAGAATCATTCCACGGACAAGTCCCTATTTGTTAGGGGGCAAATGTGTTTCCCCTTTAATGGTAGCAGTCATCTGCATTCACTTCTCCACTTACTTTATGAATGGACCCCATAGCGGCCACCATCATGGTGTCCTTGGGGTGGTCCTCTGGGGGGACTGATCAGCACTCTCCACCTATGTCTTAGGACTCAGATGGTCGTAGATATAATTTGGTTCATGGCTAATCTGCCCCTTTAAATTTCCTAAATTATGACATACTTTTAGGTCCGGATTCATTGAATGATAATATTCTGTCTATCACTGCCGCCTCTAGGGGGAGCCAAGTCGCCATATTTCCCATAATGACCACCCTCCAAACCCCCTGCTCCTCCCCACTGAATGATAACATTCTGTCTATAGCTGCCGCCTCTAGGGGGAGCCCTATACTTCCCATAATGACCACTGGGTACATGATGGTGCGTATTAGCAGATCATATCAGACCTAGGGGTCACCCTCATAGACAGAAGTGTCCCTGACCGCAGGCCGAGTCCTGGAGTCATCTATTCTCCAGAAAGATGAGGCGACCTTGGATCCTCCATTCCACAAGTTCCTCGCCTCGTGTTCCCTATATTTATCTGACAATGATTTGTGGCGGCTACGACTTTCCTGACGGTCACCGCACGCAGATCACCAGAGGAAACGTCCAGTAGATATATTTATACAGATCGGAATTTGTCTTAAGCTAAAAAAAAAATAAAAAATTCAAGGGGTAAACTGTCTAAATGGACACGTTTTTGTGTATGTTAATAAAGCTAGTTGAAAACGAAAAAGAAAGGGCAAAAAAGCATCAATGTGAGGGGTGTAATTTTTTTTGTGTATATTATTTACCAATTAGAAAAAAAAAATTGTATGGATTTTTTTTATTTTTTACTTTGTGAACATGACATTTTTTTGGAGGGGAGTGTACAATTTAAAAAAAATGTTATTACATTTTTTTTTGTCAGAATTGATCGAATTGGGTTGTTGCCTCTTTTTTATGTTTTTTTTCTCTTTACAACGTAAAATATAGTCAAATATAGTCATACGGTAAAACCGAATTCATATGTTTTTTTACGTTATATGTGTTTTTTTATTAGGAAAGTTTTTTTCACCTGTTTATTAATTTTATTTAAAATTATTTTTAATAATAAAAATATCCTAACAGTGAATGACGACCAATTATTTGCTAATTTTTTTTGTAGCATTAATAAAATTTTGATAATTAACTTCTTTATTATTGAGGCAATTGGAACCAGATAAAAATTCAGATTTTGTGAAATAGGGAGATATATAAATTAGAGGTTGTTCTTGCGGATGAAGCAGAAGGTGGGGCGTATTTTTAGGCTTTGCGCCTGTTTCCTGACGGCAGAATGATCCGATGATGGATATTTGTATAGAAAGCCTTGGAATAAATAATAATAATAAATTATATTGCAGTGTTCAGTATTCCAGCGGATGAGACTGAGCTGTAATACCAGACGTGGCCTGTGTATAGGTGTGGCACTGTTTTGGGATAAACCCCACAATCACACCAGGATGGGTTATTATATTTAACATATTGAATAAGATTTTTTTTTCCAGACCAGGTTTTAAAGGGATAAAGCCTCTGGAGACACTTATCCCCGATCCAGCAGTCAGAACTAGGGTCTGTAAGTGTCCCTTTGGACCTATGGTCAGGCCAATTCGGGCCTAGCAATAAAACAATCCTATTTACCCATAGCAACCACTCACAGTTCAGCTTTCATTCTTCTATAGCAGTTTGTAAAACTTAAGCTGAGCTCTGATTGGTTGATATTAATTACAAGGGCAGTCTCACTATTAGGCAGGTCTGACTAATATTATCATGTTTACAATAGTAGTCACCCAGCTTTCCTAAAACAATGAGGTCAAATTGTCCTTTCAAAGTCTAGGAAACTGAAAACCCCAGCAGGATATATAATAGTGGCTACGGGAGGTTATCGACATCCTTTCCTTCAATCTTGAGCGGCAAACCGGGGGGGTGTATTAATAGATAACTTGGCAGATTTGCCATTCTGGACTCTAGGAAAGTAGTACTGACTTCCCTGATAAAAATGTAATAATGGACATTTTCGTCACCTAGCTTTTCGAGAGTCCTAAGTGGTCAAACTGCATAGAATTGTGAATATGCCACTTGATTAAAAATGTGAAGTTTTAGCTTTCTTGGAGTCCTGAATGACAAATCTGAGCAAACTGAGGATGTAACACTAAAACTCAGCCAACTTAACACTCACAAGATAAAGGAAAGTAGGATAGGGGAGGGACTAGAAGAAGAAGGTTTTTTGAGCCATCCAGCTTTCTCAAAGCCCTGAAAGGCAAACTTCAGCAAATAGAGGATGCAACACTCATGATCAAAGCTAATCTGCCATTCAGTGCTCTAGGAAAGTGCTAACCCTCTCAGGGACTGTAGAAATGGTTGTATTCTTTGTCACCCAGCTTTCTTGGGGCCTGATTTGACCAAAGAGAACAGTCACAATGGCTATATAACATTTCACTCAGATTTAGTAAACGTTTGTAAACTGCTGATGGATTAATGGATTACCAGGCCAATTTGAGATACAGGATTTCAGAAAAGTAGAGTATCTTTCAGGACCTGTACTGAATGCCATATTGGTTTGCACCCAGCTTTCCTAGAGTCCTGATTAGCAAAGGATTTTTCACTAGATAACACCCATTCACCATTCAGGAGTCTAGAAAAGAGGGGTCACCCATTAAGAATTGTAATAATGGCCATGTTAGTTGCCACTCATCTTTCCTAGAAGACTAAATGGCAAAACTTGTTAAAGCAAGAGTAAATATGCAAAATTGACACTGATAAGTCTGGGAAAAATAAGTTACAGCCCCGCAAACAGGAAATGTAATAATGACCACTCAGCTTTCCTAGAATCCTGAATGGAAAACTAGGTGAATAAAGGTGGTTTTAATAAATAAGTCGGCCAATTTCACATTCAGGACTATAGGAAAGTGGAGTGGAACTGGACAGAATCCAGAAGAGTGGTCATTTTGCGCCAGATGTGTGGCTGATGCCGCCGATCACACATCAGTTCCGCAGCAGCTGCTCCTGACCGCCAAATGGGGAAGCGGGTCTGCGGTCATGTATGTCACAATGCAGAGAGGAGTGTGCCAATCACTATACCCAGTGCCAGGCAGGAGAAATACGGGCAGAGGTATATCCATACATCATATAGGTGCCTAGGGCCTATGGCGTCACCCCTTATAGACATCACAGGCACTAGGACCCAGGTGCCACCACAACCCATAATATATTGGGGGGCACATATGTATTTTTCTAAAAAAAACTTCTTAAAGGGGATGGAACACTGGAAACAGCGCCCCTGCTTTCTACAGGTTGTGTGCGGTACTGCAACGGAGCCCCATTCAATCCAACCGACTTGTAGTACCAGACAACGGCACACAGAGGGGGGTGGCGCTGTTTCGTTCATTATAAATGAAGATATTGGGGTCTTTTTTAACCCTGTAGCACCTGGAAAGGTCCTGGGGATCCAATAGGAGATGTGGATTGTAAGCGGAGCGACTGGCAGGTCCCACATTTGGCCTCAATCCTGCCACGCGGAGTAATTGCGGCTTTTAGTAAATGTCCCCCTCACGACGGTGATTGGCTTTGACATAAAAAGCCATATTATAAAACTCAATGTTATTGTAGCCTTCTGACTGCGCTCCATCTGCTGCGCACGCTGCCTCCATGCAACCCGAGACCACCTGCATTTGTGGCGCGATTACCAGCCGCCTTCTACTCAAAACAGACCTAAGCCCCTCGCCCACATCAAGGTTACGGCCCCTTCCTGGCTGCACACATGTAACCTACCCCACTGACCCAGATAGGGCGGAGAGGGGGA
Source organism: Engystomops pustulosus (assembly GCF_040894005.1). Taxonomy (NCBI): domain Eukaryota; kingdom Metazoa; phylum Chordata; class Amphibia; order Anura; family Leptodactylidae; genus Engystomops; species Engystomops pustulosus. The sequence goes on from NC_092416.1 coordinate 174,033,774, forward strand.
TCGAACCCGCCGACTCCAAGAGGTTAATAGACCTGAGGCACGGTGCTGAGGCTGGAGCGCCCTCTGCTGCCTCATTGAGGTATTACACCGAGGTCCAGTTTTTTGGGTTATTTTTTGCTTCCAGAACTGAGGGAACATTTCAGCAGCAGCTCCATAGACAGAAATACTTCCTGATCCTCAGCTGGGCACGGGGGCAGCGCCAGCGACCACATGTACCTATAATAACATTCATTATTTGTCTCCCTCCCTGGTAACACAGGAGTACAGAGGAGAAGATGACATGAAGGTCGCCTCCAAGAAACGGGCACAATGTACCCGGCAGCGCCCCACAAAGCCCGGCGCAGGATGTTTGCTTTACAATACAACATACAAGCAGCTGGTGTGAAGGGTCACTTCTGGGGGCGCACTGGAGGCTAGGGCACAAGTGGATGGGCATGCTGTTGGCACGGGCGACTATGAGGGGGCACATTTGTGGCAATTAAACTTATGAGGGGCAATCTTGTGACTAGGGCACTCATGAGGTGGCAGATTTGTGGCTAAGGCACTTATCAAGGGGCAGTCTTGTGGTTAGGGCATCTATGAGGGGGCACAGCTGTGACAAGGACAATTATGAGGGGGCAATCTTGTGGTTATGACACTTGTTAGGGGGTAAATTTGTGGCTAGGGCACTAATGAGGGGGCACACTTGTGTCTAGGGTACTCATAAGGGGGCACACTTGTTTTAAGGGCACTGATGGGGGACACGTTTGTGGCAAGGACAATTAAGAGGACGCAATCTTGTAGCTATGACACCGATAAAGAGGAACACGTGACTAGGGCACTAATGAGGGGGCACACTTGTGACTAGGGCACTAATGAGGGGGCACACTTGTGGTTAGGACACTGAGGGGGCACACTTGTGACTAGGGCACTAATGAGGGGGCACACTTGTGACTAGGGCACTAATGAGGGGGCACACTTGTGACTAGTGCACTAATGAGGGGGCACATTTGTGACTAGTGCACTAATGAGGGGGCACATTTGTGATTAGGGCACTTATGAGGGGGCACATTTGTGATTAGGGCACTTATGAGGGGGCACATTTGTGATTAGGGCACTTATGAGGGGGCAGACTTGTGTCTGATTATGTGGGTATATACATGAGGCGGGGGCATGTATGGCGGGACACACGTGGGCACCTTTATGACTGGGCACTAGTAGCTGACGCAGCAGAGCCGAGATGGTTGTGTCTACACCGCAGTCAGATAACGGGTGATGCATCTGCTGAGTAGGGACTCAGGTCAAGGCAGCGCGGGCACCGATGTGGGCGGCTGAGCTGTTCAGACTGCGTGGGCACAATCACCCACTGATAGGAACATTGGGGGGATTGGATTATTATACTGGGGGGTCCATAACCAGGGGCTTGTGTCAGCCATTCTGATTGGCCTCCTCTTTAGGAATCTATATCATATCCGGGGTCCAGAGCCACAATGTGTCCCCCCTATAATCCGAGCCTAAATGTCACCTATAGCATATTGGGTGGGGCACCCTATTATATGGGTTACCCAGTGAGCACCCACTATCTGTGCTTGTACAGCTGGGTTTAGTGCTGGGTGTCGCTTCCATCTCCAGACTATAGGGGGCACTTATGAGGGGGTACACTTGAGTCTGTGTTTGTTAAAGGGGTTCATTTGGTTAAGGTAATACCGACATATGCTGCACACTTTATATCAAGCACCGTAGTACTGATTTGCATTCTCAGTCCATATAATACCGCCATATGCTGCACACCTATTACCAAGGACAGGCTGACTGCAGTGCTTACATGATCAGTCCATATAATACCGCCATATGCTGCACACCTAACCAAGGACAGGCTGACTGCAGTGCTTACATGATCAGTCCATATAATACCGCCATATGCTGCACACCTAACCAAGGACAGGCTGACTGCAGTGCTTACATGATCAGTCCATATAATACCGCCATATGCTGCACACCTATTACCAAGGACAGGCTGACTGTAGTTCCTTATATGATCAGTCCATATAATACCGCCATATGCTGCACACCTAATACCAAGGACAGGCTGACGGTAGTTCCTTACATGATCAGTCCATATAATACCGCCATATGCTGAACACCTAATACCAAGGACAGGCTGACGGTAGTTCCTTACATGATCAGTCCATATAATACCGCCATATGCTGCACACCTAATACCAAGGACAGGCTGACTGTAGTGCTTACATGATCAGTCCATATAATACTGCCATACGCTGCACACCTACCACCAAGGACAGGCTGACAGCAGTGCTTACATGATCAGTCCATATAATACTGCCATACGCTGCACACCTACCACCAAGGACAGGCTGACAGCAGTGCTTACATGATCAGTCCATATAATACCGCCATATGCCCCACACCTACTACCAAGGACAGGCTGACAGCAGTGCTTACATGATCAGTCCATATACCGCCATATGCTGCACACCTAGTACCAAGGACAGGCTGACTATAGTGCTTACATGATCAGTTTATATAATACCGCCATATGCCCCACACCTACTACCAAGGACAGGCTGACTATAGTGCTTACATGATCAGTCCATATAATACTGCCATACGCTGCACACCTAACACCAAGGACAGGCTGACAGCAGTGCTTACATGATCAGTCCATATAATACTGCCATACGCTGCACACCTACCACCAAGGACAGGCTGACAGCAGTGCTTACATGATCAGTCCATATAATACCGCCATATGCCCCACACCTACTACCAAGGACAGGCTGACAGCAGTGCTTACATGATCAGTCCATATACCGCCATATGCTGCACACCTAGTACCAAGGACAGGCTGACTATAGTGCTTACACGATCAGTTTATATAATACCGCCATATGCCCCACACCTACTACCAAGGACAGGCTGACTATAGTGCTTACATGATCAGTCCATATAATACCGCCATATGCTGCACACCTAACACCAAGGACAGGCTGACTGCAGTGCTTACATGATCAGTCCATATAATGCCGCCATATGCTGCACACCTAATACCAAGGACAGGCTGACTGTAGTGCTTACATGATCGGTCCATATAATACCGCCATATGCTGCACACCTAACACCAAGTACAGGCTGACTGCAGTGCTTACATGATCAGTCCATATAATACCGCCATATGCTGCACACCTAATACCAAGGACAGGCTGACTGTAGAGCTTACATGATCAGTCCATATAATACCGCCATATGCTGCACACCTAATACCAAGGGCAGGCTGACTGAAGTCCTTGCATGATCAGTCCATATAATACCGCCATATGCTGCACACCTAATACCAAGGGCAGGCTGACTGAAGTCCTTGCATGATCAGTCCATATAATACCGCCATATACTGTGCATCTAATACCAAAGGCAGGGATAGTCTGACTGTATACTGCAGGTATGTCATACGGCACTTATACCACCATACAGTGCCAAAATAATATGCGCCATCCAAACATAACACTGCAATCATACACAACTGTCCAACACTGTCTGGTATTGGGGAGCCCTTGGCATCTGCCCTGGATGCCGCACACTGACCCCAGCATTTACTGTACACACCTGCTGCAGAACCTCTTTGATTTTTATTAAAATTATAGACATGGACTTACCAGAATTTAGTCTGTTGTGGCTTTGGGGTCCCTTGTCCCCCTACTACTGGTCTCTGCATATAGGCAGCCATAGCGCCCCCCGTTGTGCATAGTGTGTACTACAGAATATTACACACCTATGGGAGGAGTCACCTGGATGTATATGTACCCCCCCACCAACATGAGATAGGGGCCCACATTAGTGTAGTCGCTGTCATGTGCCCGGATTGCTAATTTAATCTCCATCTGTATAAGGATGGGGGGGGGGCTTAGATTTTAAGTTCTCAAATTTCTGGAATTTATTATTTTTAGTACAATCTCCTGCAAATAAAGAGACAAGACCGCCGGGGGGCGCTACAGGTCCAGACCACCCGCTTCTCATCTGCTGGCATTGTACTAAGTGCAGAGCAAGTACAAACATGTTTTTGCTGATGTAATGATCCCGTCTGCGGGGGATGGGGGGGGGTTAATGCCAAGGCCATGGGGGGTGCAGGGACATCTGGCACCCAATAACATGAAGGTTCTTTGTGGAGAGACAAAGGATTCCCAGGGAGCGGCTTGCTGAGTCATCAGGGGGGCCACACAGGCAGACAGCTCCCAACAAAAGACCCATGAGGGGTGGGCATTAACCCCCTCACTGCTGGCCTCCATATGGGGGCATGAATGTAATAAAGCAGCAGACTGGCACCAACACTACCCAGCCCATTTATAGGGCAGTTTTTATACCAAAACAAACTTACTCCCCCAAGTCCCAATTGAAGGGTCCTACTAAGCTAGTCTTTGGCCACTGCAGCTCCCACTATGTGGAGACTCCTGTGCCATGTTGGGTATTATACACAAGGCATCAGACAGAGGGGGTGCTGTGCCTTGTAGCGGGCACCTTCACTTCCCACATACATATCTGGTCTATGTTATGGCAGGTGGACCCCTGGAATGTGTTCATACTGGTTTTCATCTCCTAAATACCAGAAAAGAAGAAAACCAGAGGAACAATGAGTTCAAATATATAAAATTAAATAATCTTTATTGAAAGTACAGAGTTACAACATATATACTCCCGGAATGGGAAAAGTAGTAAATATCATATGAAGGGGACACAAATAGCCCTAGGTGGAAAGAGGGCAATACAGGAGACCAGTGGCCACCCCCGTAAGTGCAGAGTCTATATCATCTAATAAAAATTTTTTTCATATGGTATAGTCATAATATTGGACTTAAGTATACTTTGGGCAAAAAAGTGGCAGTAGTGCAGTAAAAGAAGGGGTAAATATACCACACACAACGCTGGAGGTACCATCCAGTGCTGGTGGAAAAACATCACAATCCTATTGCACACTTACCCGAGAACATACTGGATAGACACTGAACACTCCAGGGGAAGGCCAAAAGATACACCCCAACGCGCGTTTCGCACGAATGCTCCTCCTGACACCTCCTGACGAAGCATTCGTGCGAAACGCGCGTTGGGGTGTATCTTTTGGCCTTCCCCTGGAGTGTTCAGTGTCTATCCAGTATGTTCTCGGGTAAGTGTGCAATAGGATTGTGATGTTTTTCCACCAGCACTGGATGGTACCTCCAGCGTTGTGTGTGGTATATTTACCCCTTCTTTTACTGCACTACTGCCACTTTTTTGCCCAAAGTATACTTAAGTCCAATATTATGACTATACCATATGAAAAAAATTTTTATTAGATGATATAGACTCTGCACTTACGGGGGTGGCCACTGGTCTCCTGTATTGCCCTCTTTCCACCTAGGGCTATTTGTGTCCCCTTCATATGATATTTACTACTTTTCCCATTCCGGGAGTATATATGTTGTAACTCTGTACTTTCAATAAAGATTATTTAATTTTATATATTTGAACTCATTGTTCCTCTGGTTTTCTTCTTTTCTGGTATTTTGAATGTGCTGTTGCAGAGGCTTTATTTTGGGGTATTTTTTTTTTTTTTGGTTTTGTGGTTTTCATCTCCTCCCTGGATAGGGCAGGTGGGTAACACCATCATTACCCACATGTACCGCTCAATGCATTTAGAGTCAACTCAGATGTAACACCTGCTGCATTACTACAACTAAATATCCCTCAATTGGGAGTTGTAGTAATGCAGCAGCTTTGTTGCTTCCTAACGCATAGAGATGTTGCTGAGGCATGAAATTTAGTCCTGCAACATCTGGAGAATTACAAGTAGAGCTCCTGAGTCCAACCTCAGCTCCATGTGGTTCTGAAGGAGCCCAGATGTTCTGTACTAGAACCAACCCTACACACACACACACACGATCAGTGATTGGGCTCTGACCCGAGGAGCCTTAAGCATTGTATAGTGGTCTGCAGTTCCCCATCATGGCCACTATACAATGGATGAAGCCTCAGTAGGTCAGTATCAGACCGGCCCTTACACCCTGTAGTAGTGATCAGTAAGACGGACAAGGACACAAGTTTCTTTTTTACTGCAGCGCTTTATTTCTTACACAATGAAGTGTTTTCTCGGAGTTACAATTTTCAACTTCAGGATGACTTTGACAAATTTTGGTTTTTTTTTCTACTGTCATGTGTGAACATTAAGGCAACATACAAAAAAAATTTACATAAATTAACTTGGATTCATAAATTTACAGGTGTAACTTTTCTTTGACCCATGTTCTAAGATGTTGGGAAATACAAACTTGGGCTTGAGAAAGCAAACAAAAAAAACCTGGTTCTAAGGCCGGGGATGGGGGCGCCATTGATGTTTCTGACCATACTAGAAAAGTGTGTGGCGAGACGAAGTGAAAATTCCTTCATGAACTCCTACCAGCCTCAGAAATGAAATTCTGGAATATCAAGCGCTAAGAGAAAAAAAAAAATTTGGATATCTGGAAGCCTAAACCTCGAGATACGCTGTGCACATCTCCAAAAGCTCGACTTCACCCCACGGACGGCCCCCAGGGGGAAGTGTCATGCACAATACTGACGCAGATCGGCAGCCTTTCACAGAAATGCTTCTTTTCTACGCAAGACTTAGCTTAAAAGGGACACCCAGGACTGAATGCCAACCAGGATTGGATTGGAGATGTGTACAGGGTATGGATATGCTAGCACGGACACCATGGGAATGGCTATTTCTGACAGGTCCAAGTCTTGCATTACAAAAAAAACAGGATAATGTGTCCCCCAACATGGTTGTGACTGGCGTCTCACATTCCGAGGGCAAGTTCGTTTGGAAGTAGGCTCTATTCCAGTTTCACGAGGCTAGCATGAGGTGTACACATTTGCCGAGGCAAATTAATACTTGAAGATCTCATGCAGCAAATGCAAGGCATCTGCTAGCAGTCCGTTTAGAAGCATTTGCGGTGGACGATGGATGGGCCGGACTCATCGTATTCCTGCTTGCTGATCCACATCTGTTGGAAGGTGGAAAGGGAAGCCAAGATGGAGCCTCCGATCCAGACAGAGTATTTACGCTCGGGTGGTGCAATGATCTGTAGAGGAAGAGCAAGGCTGTTAGTACCTGGAGGAGGACACCAAGTGGCAACTCAAGTGTCTGCAAGGTTCACACTCAAGTCACAACTCACCTTAATTTTCATTGTGCTGGGAGCAAGGGCAGTGATTTCCTTCTGCATTCTGTCGGCAATGCCAGGGTACATGGTGGTACCTCCAGACAGGACAGTGTTGGCATACAGATCCTTACGGATATCTACATCGCACTTCATGATGGAGTTGAAGGTGGTTTCATGGATACCGCAAGATTCCATACCTATTGAGGATAAGATGTGCCATTAGTTTAATGTGTTGCAGATCTTGAGCAGTAGTTAGGCCTGAGCCTTTATTATAGTGGTGGTCTACTACAAAGCACCAGATACCTACCCAGGAAGGATGGCTGGAAGAGGGCCTCTGGACACCTGAACCTCTCGTTTCCGATGGTGATGACCTGACCGTCAGGCAATTCATAGCTCTTTTCCAGGGATGAGGATGAGGCAGCGGTGGCCATCTCCTGCTCGAAGTCCAAAGCGACATAGCAGAGCTTCTCCTTGATGTCACGCACAATTTCCCTTTCGGCTGTGGTGGTGAAGCTGTAGCCCCTCTCGGTCAAGATCTTCATGAGGTAGTCTGTCAGGTCACGGCCAGCCAAGTCCAGACGCAGGATGGCGTGAGGCAGGGCATAGCCTTCATAGATGGGCACGGTGTGGGTGACACCATCACCAGAGTCCATCACGATACCAGTGGTACGACCAGAGGCATACAGGGACAGCACAGCCTGGATGGCAACGTACATGGCTGGGGTGTTGAAGGTCTCGAACATGATCTGCAGAAGAAGGAGAAGACTGGTTACTCAAGGCCCAGTGCATCAGCACACCCCAAACCATGCTGATCATGCCGGCATGCAGGTAAAAATTATAGAAAAACAGTGAAGAGAACAAGCAGAAACCAAAAATAATGAGACAGAAACCTGAGGCTTCAGGAGGGAAATGCCAGGAGAGGAAGAGAGCCCTGGAAATATCGAAAGAAAAACGTGGAGTCTGAGAATAATGGAGGATGAGGTTTACAGGAAGAGACCCAAAGACACATGAGAGGAAGTGGGAGGGCGAGGGGGTGGGACAAACCTGGGTCATCTTTTCTCTGTTGGCTTTGGGGTTCAGGGGGGCTTCTGTGAGCAGGACTGGGTGTTCTTCAGGGGCGACACGCAGCTCGTTGTAGAAGGTGTGATGCCAGATCTTCTCCATGTCATCCCAGTTGGTGACAATGCCGTGTTCAATGGGGTACTTCAGGGTCAGGATACCTCTCTTGCTCTGGGCCTCATCACCTACGTAGCTGTCCTTCTGTCCCATACCAACCATGACACCCTATGGAAGCAAGACACTGTTATAGCCACAACACACAAAAAGATACAAAATGTCAAAAGCTGAATAAGAGTGTACAAACCTGATGTCTGGGGCGTCCAACAATGGAGGGGAAGACAGCACGGGGAGCATCATCTCCAGCAAAGCCGGCTTTGCACATACCAGAGCCATTGTCAACAACAAGAGCGGCAATATCTTCATCGGCCATGTTTACTGCAGAGGGAAAAGTGCAGGTTAAAAACGGCTGCCTGTAGGGGGCAGAGCTGTGGTATACAAAACGCTATAGCTAGCAGGTCCTGTACTAGATGCTGGGGTATTGTATCATAGGGCACTAGGGGAGGAAGTGCCACTCCCATCCAGGCCTGAGGCTAAGAGGAAATAACCATAGAGATACATAGTAATAACTGCAGTAATAAAAGATTAAAGAGCAGAGTCACTGCATGCACAGAGGCCATAAATCCCCAGCTAATGCCGGCCTGTGACTACACTGGGGCACACCCACAGCTGGGGCCTCGCCCTGTGACACACACTTGGCAGTAACCTTCAGCCTCGGGCCACACCTAGTTCCCCTTAGACAAGACACCGGAAACTGCAAACTCAGGACACGCCCACTGCACACACCGGACGTTCAAATCTCCCTCCCACCTCACAACCAATCAGCAGCTTTGTGACCTTATATGGAAGCAGAGAGGACAAGTCCTGGCCACGCCCATCGAACCAGCCGGCTTTTTTCAAAAGCCAAGGAGTGGCTCAGCCCATTCACAGCGCAGGGGGAGGAGGAGAGTCGCTGCCTTAGTCATGTCTACAGGAGGGGAGTGGCAGTTGGTGACGCACGCACCCTCCCCCTGTAGAGTGGTGCAGTCCACTCTTGCCGCCTCAGCCCGCGCAAAGTGACAGCGCAGCTCCCCCTCCCCCCGGCCACTCCCTGCCGAGGCCTCGTCACCTCAGCGGACAAAAGCCGGTGCCTGCCCCGCCCTGCAGAGGCACCTGTCACCCTGCCAACTCCCGCAGCACCGCGGGTACATCGTGCTCGGCCCGGCTAACCATTACACATAATACCATCACATTCCAGAAAGTTCTACTACACATAACCACCGTTAAGCATCATGGGAAGTTATAGCCATTCTAACGACATTGCAAAAAAAAAAAAAAAAAAAAACACCTTCATTTACGGCTAATGATGCTGAAGCACGCTGGGAACTGTAGTTTCACCAGCCATAACTGAATAATATGATATAAGCTTTAAACACCACGGCGGCTGCAGATACTACAACCGCCCCCACCCATCAGCTAGTGAGAACCGCAAAGTGTGCACATGCCGCACCACAGAGAGACAGGTAAGTCCGCCATAACTAGTAGCACAACGTACATCCAGATAACCGAGTAGGTGAAGCTTGAGGAAATCCCTTTACCTTAGTTGGAGTGGTTTCCTTAACGGATGAGAAGCTGGAATAAGAGCTGCTATCAGGTCCGCTGCCGCCGGCTGAATGAGACACACTAGCGGCCGTTATGCTATTTAAGTTCGCCGGTTGGTAGCCCCGCCCACCAGCGCAGGGACAGAACATCGCCAAATATGGACATCTTTCAGAAACAAGAGGCGCCATTGGCCGGCGGGGCGGGGGAGGAGGTGTGACTAGGGTAGGAGGACCCGCCTCTCCCGGAACCCCTGAAGCTGCATGAGGCTGGGAAGGCGTGTGAGGCCCCGGCCGCGTCACGAGAGCCGGGAGGGGGCAGCGCACCGGGCCCGGGAGGGGTGTGGTCCGAGGAGATGCACAGTTTTACATTAGTTGCCATATTTTGCAAAAATAAAGTGTGAATATGTCTCATACACTGCGGCCCAAGAGCTCGCAATCTATACAGCAGGGAGAGGACAATGAGGGGCAGGTCACGTGACGTGAAAGAAATGTACGGGGGGGCCTGGGAGATGGCACTGCGGCCTGGTGGCACCCACTCATCGTATAGGTGGCTACTTGGCACCTTGTGGGTGACCTCCCCATGATATAGAGCACAAGAGGAGCTGGGGGCCCGGCCATAGGGGGCACCCACTCATCGTATAGGTGGCTACTGGGCACCTTGTGGGTGACCTCCCCATGATATAGAGCACAAGAGGAGCTGGGGGCCCGGCCATAGGGGGCCCAGCCTCAGAGCTCTAACATAGGGGCGAGCTATAGGAGACCCAGGGCGACATAGGTGCTGCTGATCTATATGTGACCTGGGGGTCTCAGCACAGATTCAGCATAGGTGCAGGTGATCTATAAGTGACCTGGGGGTCTCAGCACAGATTCAGCATAGGTGCAGGTGATCTATATGTGACCTGGGGGTCTCAGCACAGATTCAGTATAGGTGCCGGTGATCTATAAGTGACCTGAGGGTCTCAGCACAGATTCAGCATAGGTGCAGGTGATCTATAAGTGACCTGGGGGTCTCAGCACAGATTCAGCATAGGTGCAGGTGATCTATAAGTGACCTGGGGGTCTCAGCACAGATTCAGCATAGGTGCAGGTGATCTATATGTGACCTGGGGGTCTCAGCACAGATTCAGTATAGGTGCCGGTGATCTATAAGTGACCTGGGGGTCTCAGCACAGATTCAGCATAGGTGCAGGTGATCTATAAGTGACCTGGGGGTCTCAGCACAGATTCAGCATAGGTGCAGGTGATCTATATGTGACCTGGGGGTCTCAGCACAGATTCAGTATAGGTGCCGGTGATCTATAAGTGACCTGGGGCGTCGGTACAGATTCAGCATAGGTGCAGGTGATCTATAAGTGACCTGGGGCGTTGGTACAGATTCAGCATAGGTGCAGGTGATCTATAAGTGACCTGGGGGTCTCAGCACAGATTCAGTATAGGTGCAGGTGATCTATAAGTGACCTGGGGGTCTCAGCACAGATTCAGTATAGGTGCCGGTGATCTATAAGTGACCTGGGGCGTCGGTTCAGATTCAGCATAGGTGCAGGTGATCTATAAGTGACCTGGGGAGTCGGTACAGATTCAGCATAGGTGATGTGTAGGTGACCAGGGTCTGGGTACAGTTGCTGCATAGGGGCCGGTGATCGAAATGCGACCAGGGCAACAGTACAGATTCAGGATAGGGGCCAGTGATCTATAGGTGACCTGGTACAGTTGCAGCATAGGGGCCAGTGATCTATAGGTGACCTGGTACAGTTGCAGCATAGGGGCCAGTGATCTATAGGTAACCCGGTACAGTTGCAGCATAGGGGCCGGTGATCTATAGGTGACCCGAGCAGTGTGTGACACATACACTTCCTGCGTGTGCCGTGTGGGGTGACTAATCCCTGGTTGTCAGCCTGCAGGGGTATGAGGTGGCATATACCTGGCACTGCGCTCGTACCATATACTGCTCTGTATAACTTCTCTTACAATAGGAAGCTGAGCAGCCGGAGGAATGTCTGCCGCTTCCTCTTTCCTGTGATGGGGTCTTGGGGGTCAACATTGTGCTGAAATCCACTGCTCTGCCCTGCCGTTACATTGTGACGACTCCTCAGCTCTTACAAGGTCGTCATTTGCCTAATAATTTGCAAGATGGAAATGATAAGGGAAAGTTTCTCAGCGCAGGGGACGCTGCCTCCCCCCCTCCTGCTTGTCGTCTTGCACCACGAGGCGCTGAGCAGGTGCTGACTGTGCAGAGGAGACAATGGCCGCCCTCCACCTATAGATTATATTATACGGGGGGCTTTCTCCTAATTGATTTATCTATCGGTTAATGGCCGAGCTTCACTTCCTGCAGAGGCTGCACTACTTCTCCTTTAAATCTAAGCTGCACTGTTTCCTGTGTCTTTAACCCCTCCGACCCCGTACAGGATGCTTCATGCCTCACATAGGCCCCTGCACCCCCCTGGTGTAGGGACAGGATGCCCATATCTACCCCATATGACCCCAGTAGAGGAGCAGAGAACACGCCCTTCCTGCAAGAGATGGAAATGCTGCAGTCCAGGCTTTGCATCAATCTTGACATTCATACGATTATCTCACTGGGTGACACAGCAGCAGCTGCCGCAGCAGCACTAGGCCATGGGATGGGGGGAGATGCTCTGCGATTCTTAAAGGGGCTGGAAAAACCTATAAGAAGACCAGAAATATAACACGGAACACGGATCTTACATGTTACAGAAATGTATCAGTATACATGACACACATATGTGTCCTGCACCATAAGCATGATGTGCAATGATTGCTGGGAAATCTTCCGTTTTGTGTATATGTAAATGAGCAGTTCGGTGCACGGAGGGCGTGGCTGTGCAAGGTCTAGTGCACCCTCAGTTTTCCAGGAGTAGTAGTGTGATGTCAATTAGGGCTGCATGGGAGGTGTTATATGGTAAAACCAAGCAAGAGTGAGTGCACCGGACCTGGTGGCCACGCCTTTGGTGCACTGTAATGCTCATTTGCATATAAATTAAGATTTCCTTGAACTCAGGCAGGTTTCTATTCATTAAAGTTGTGTTCTTTAAAGGAAATCTACCATAAAGAAATCCATGCTTATAAACCAGGGACATTACTCATAGATCCAGACACCGTGACTGTGGTCATCTTCTTATATTTTTGTTATATGTGTGTTCCTGCACAGTGTAGCAGCCTGTGAAGCTGGGGCAACCACTAGTCTATCTTGGCGGAGGGGGGTCTCAGTGTGTTGTATATACTGTATCATCATACACTGAGCTACTCCCAGGCGTGGCGATGCATTGCTATACGAGGCCCTATAATCCCTCTGCCTCCAGCCTTGAAGTGTGATAAAAGGGCCGTCGCTTTCTTTGACAGTCGGCTGAGGCCATTATATGGTGCGGGTTTCATCTCCTGCTCAGTGCTGATGCCATAAAGTCATAAAAACACTCAGCAAATGTCGCACGTGAGCAAAGTTCACATCATTATAGATGCAGGGGCATGCTACATCCAGCTGGACGTCCTGCCGCGGCCCCATACACTGCGGTATTTATGACTGGGGAGTCGTGGTAAATATGTCACAGATGTAGTGATTATAACCACATTCCTTACAGGTGCAGAAAAATGCCGGCACAAGTGGAAATATCCTTGAAACACGCTTCCAACATGGCGCATGGAAGTGATCACTACCACGTTACATGCACCTTCCACGTCGAGAGCAACACGAAAAAGTCTCGACACTTCTGAAAGTAATGCCCAACTTCAGTTCACAGACAGCAAGCAGAGACCTAGCAGAAACTTGCGTATTCTGTCCATCTCCACCAGTTGGTAGCAGGTCACCTTTAGGGTCCAGTGCACAGGACGCATCTTCTGCAGTGTCACTGGTGGTGTAGTGTATTAGTGTCCGGGCCTATGGTGTTATTAGTGCCCTATATGGCGGTACTTCTCCAAGCTATGAGGTCCACATCCTGGGACGGAGGTAGCAGTCGATATCTTTACTCTCGTAGCGGCTACACGTGCCCCTTGTGTGTGTATAACTGCACAGTCACTGACACCGCTGTATCGCTATGTATGGTGGCCTATAGCAAGTGCAAACCTTTCATCCCTAGGTGACCTCCAACCTGGGAAGAGCGCGGGGCATGTTGACTTTACACGAACTTAAAATGAAACGCTAACGATGGATCTAAGTTTCTGAGCTTCACCTTTTGGGACCAGAGATAGAAAAGTGTGTTATATCTTCTAACTAAAGTCAATTCGAGCAATGGATTCCCCCTCGAAACAGTCGATAATGCAGGGAAGGGGGAAGAAACAAACTCATTTTACAATAACAAGGAGTTAAAGGTGAGCATAGGCCAACTAGATGTTGCGTCGGTCCGTTGGGGTCCACCAGTTCTGTATGGGTTCCTCAGTTTGAGCACGTTTGTTTGCTCCCGTAACCGTTTTGAATATCCATCGCTTTCTGCCGGATATTGTGTGATGGAAGTTGTACTTAAACCACTGTTTTTTTAAGAAAAATAAAAGCTGCAATCTTGGACGACCCCCTCGAAGTCTGTTTTCAGATAATCCCACATCACGGATGTCTTACAACTCTGGAGGATCCCATGGCCGCACAACGTAAACAATGGACAATGTATTCATTCATCGGATTCCATGGGTTTTCCTGATCTGCAAGAGAAACAAGTATAAATTCGAGGTCCATCGGGTGCAAACGACTGGAATTTTAGGAGAGAAGACAGAATCCCCCCCTCTCCCAGAGTGTCGGCAAGGATTTTCCGATCCTGTGTTTGGTCTCCTTCCCTCGTAGTGCCTTCATAAGGCAACAGGGAGTAGGTGAAATGATGCGTGTAAAGTCTTCCTTGCTACGGAGCGGAGGAGACCTGTTCGGCTCTGATCAGCCTTGACATTCGCTTGTTTGGAGGGGAAACGGCTGGAGGATAAGTTTTAACAATTGAAATCGGTCCGCCGGAATGAAAACATTGGAAGACATTCCTGACATGCTCTCGGCTAGTAAGGGGGAAGGTGGGGCTGACGATGAGATACAAACTCCTACTGTGGATGGTAGCATGTGAGGCCGGCCCTGGCTCTTGGATTTTCTTTATTTGGTGAAATTCGTCCGTCCTATACTTGGTTAGGAATTTGGCTTCGGAGCCCAGCGTCCCATAGGCGATCAGACTCGGACAGGAGCTCGAAGGGTTTAGCTGAAGATTTGCAACTGCTGAAAGTGTCCATAATGTGGAGGACACAGGACCAGTACCTGGTGGTGATGTCCTCTAGGGACCAGTTTGGAATAGGCTGGGGGCTGTTTCTACCTATGGGGCAATTATAAAAGGAATGGACCTCAAGGCATGGACCAAGGTGTCGTTGCATCTAAATAAACATCTTCTCATCAATGAAAGGCTTCAGACTAAACAGAGACTATTGTACACAGACGCTTTGGCCGGCAATTAACACTTCTGAATAATTCTGCTCATTAACAAGTCCATTTGGTTGCAAGAGGATAGAATGGGGGGGGGGGGGGTGTAACAATTACCAAACCTTCTGATGTGTCTTATCTCTGTGGGGGTCTGCAAGTAAACACAAACAAGACTGATCTGATTTCTTGGTTGCCCAGGGGTATATGCTGGAGCTTCCATATATATTAGATCTGAAGGTCCACTGAACTACCTCCTTCCATATTCGTTCCCCCCCCCCCCCCCCCCGGAGGCTTTGTTTACACTATCTCCAGGGATTGTGACAATTTTGGATCCTTCAGAAGGTGGTGCAGGCCTGGGGTGAATTTGTAGTATACTTCCCACTCCGAAACAAACTTCTGACAGCAATGAGGACCCAGACGAGTAAAGTGTCCGGCTTCGGGTCTATTCATACTATTCGTGGTGGCTAAAAACGGATCGGAAGGCTCCAAATTATAACAGAAAGACCTATCTACTGTATATACAGAAGCCCAACACCCATAGCCTCCATCCGAAAACCTATAGATATGTTCAATTTACACCCCGGCTAAAGAATGATGCACTGCGTTGTGTGAATACTCCCTAAATTAGATGGAGACACTTCCCGCGTGTAATTGCAGATGTGAGATAACGCTCGGGATAATTACACGGAGGTCCATCTCATTGGGTGGATCTACTTGTGTTAAAACCCAGCTGACGACAGTTCCTATATATAAAACTGAGCTTTCCCTCAGCAATTATCACGGCACCGCTCCCGCGCGACAGATATGGTTTCGGCATGTCCATGATATGGCAACGGTGAGGGTCCAGAGCAGAACGTAGAGCAATGACTGGTGACTTCAGCGATGTACACTCTGTAAGCCATATTATACCCGACTATTTATACAGCAGAAAATATACCGCCCACCCGTACCACCCGCGTACACTATACTGCGCATCTCATTACATCTGTGCCGGGATAATAGTAGGAAAATCCCAGACGAGGGAAGGAGAGGATAACACACGCCATCTCAGTGTCATTATTATTATGTAACTCTATTCCCATCGTACCCCACCCTCATCTTCTTATTTCCGACAAACACGTTTATGGGAAGCTAGTAACGAATCAGTAAGTAAAACTTGCCATCTCCATGTAGTCTTTGCCTCGGCTTGGTCTAAACTCCATAGATTCAAGACACTATGCCCATTGTTACCATCTATGCTTACAATATTACCACGCACCCCATGGCAGGATTGGTGCCACCCTCGTAAGACTCACTCCACCGTATTATTACCACACCCACGTTTCGAGGAAACGAGAGTCTATATAATGTTCCTGCCCTGATCCTGAAGTAGGTTCCTTTTCTTTGTTTCTGTAGAGTAGGGGATCTTCCTTAGATTTTCTCTACCAAAGGGAGGTATGAGACCAGGTGCCTGGATGGTAGGTGTAGAAGGACCCTGGAAAATGAACACCTGTGGTCCTAAAAGTGGGAGCCCCAAAAATTTACATTATATTTAGAAGACAAATTACGAAAAGAGTTCCAAACTGGACGTGCATGCCTAGACTCTGAGTTTTGAGACACAATCAAATGGCTTCCCCCTGTGATCACATGTTGAGGTAACATTGTGTTTTCAAAACGCACCGTGTCAATGAGGCCTAACCCTAGTGTCCTCCAGAGGCCTAACCCTAATGTCCTCCAGAGGCCTAACCCTAATGTCCTCCAGAGGTCTAACCCTAGTGTCCTACAAAGGTCTAACCCCAGTGTCCTCCAGAGGCCTAACCCTAGTGTCCCCAGAGGGCTAAGCCTACTGTTCTCCAGAGGCCTAATCCTAATGTCCTCCAGAGGCCTAACCCTAGTGTCCTCCAGAGGGCTAAGCCTAGTGTCCTCCAGAGGGCTAAGCCTAGTGTCCTGCAGAGGCCTAACCCTAGTGTTCTCCAGAGGCCTAACCCTAGTGTCCTCCAGGGGCCTAATCCTAGTGTCCTCCAGAGGCCTAATCCTAATGTCCTCCAGAGGTCTAACCCTAGTGTCCTCCAGAGGGCTAAGCCTAGTGTCCTCCAGAGGGCTAAGCCTAGTGTCCTGCAGAGGCCTAACCCTAGTGTTCTCCAGAGGCCTAACCCTAGTGTCCTCCAGGGGCCTAATCCTAGTGTCCTCCAGAGGCCTAATCCTAATGTCCTCCAGAGGTCTAACCCTAGTGTCCTCCAGAGGTCTAACCCTAGTGTCCTCCAGAGGTCTAACCCTAGTGTCTTCCAGAGGCCTAACCCTAGTGTTCTCCAGAGGCCTAATCCTAGTGTCCTCCAGGGGCCTAATCCTAGTGTCCTCCAGAGGCCTAATCCTAATGTCCTCCAGAGGCCTAACCCTAGTGTTCTCCAGAGGCCTAACCCTAGTGTCCTCCAGAGGCCTAACCCTAGTGTCCTACATAGTTCTAAACCTAATGTCCTCCAGAGGTCTATCCCTAGTGTTCTCCAGAGGCCTAACCCTAGTGTCCTCCAGAGGCCTAACCCAAGTGTCCTCAAGAGGCCTAACCCTAGTGTCCTCCAGAGGTCTAACCCTAGTGTTCTCCAGAGGCCTAACCCTAGTGTCCTCCAGAGGACTAAGCCTAGTGTCCTCCAGAGGGCTAAGCCTAGTGTCCTACAGAGGGCTAAGCCTAGTGTCCTCCAGAGGCCTAACCCTAGTGTTCTCCAGAGGCCTAACCCTAGTGTCCTCCAGAGGCCTAACCCTAATGTCCTCCAGAGGCCTAACCCTAATGTCCTCCAGAGGTCTAACCCTAGTGTCCTACAAAGGTCTAACCCCAGTGTCCTCCAGAGGCCTAACCCTAGTGTCCCCAGAGGGCTAAGCCTAGTGTCCTCCAGAGGCCTAATCCTAATGTCCTCCAGAGGCCTAACCCTAGTGTCCTCCAGAGGGCTAAGCCTAGTGTCCTGCAGAGGTCAAACCCTAGTGTCCTCCAGAGGCCTAATCCTAATGTCCTCCAGAGGCCTAACCCTAGTGTCCTCCAGAGGCCTAACCCTAGTGTCCTCCAGAGGCCTAACCCTAGTGTCCTCCAGAGGTCTAACCCTAGTGTTCTCCAGAGGCCTAACCCTAGTGTCCTCCAGAGGTCTAACCCTACTGTCCTCCAGAGGCCTAACCCAAGTGTCCTCCAGAAGATCTTTTGGGCTGTCCGGCTTTCGAGGGGGAAGATTTCCCTGCAGATATTTTCACCACTGTTGGCAACCTCTATGTAGAAATTATCATAAAAAATGAAAGCTTACTAAACTTAGAAAGTAACACAACTAGTAATATAAAGGGTGGATACAAGTATAAGCCTACAGGTTGAGGCGTGCACGTGTAGCTGCAGGAGAGGATATCCATGCTGGAGGAATGGTTAGGTGTGGTGCCCTGTAGGAACGTGACCCTTACAATGTCAGAGTTCTTACTGTGACTCCTGTGTTTTTACTGAACGTCCTCTCGGTTTCCATTTGTCCTACCTGCGATACTGTGAGGGAACGAGAAACCTCTCAAAAAAATTGTGTGATGATCGAGGTTCTGAAACCTGACCAAGAATCACCACTATCAAAGCCTAACGCTGGGAACGATCTATGGATATCATAAAAAAGTGAAAGTTAAGAGCCACCTCAAGCTCCACCATCAGACACTGAAACCCCCCACAACAGTGTCACGCAAAGTCCATAGGGTCCAAACAGTTGGTAGAGAGGATAAAATTTGCATAAGGGATTAAAGGGGGAATACCAGGGGGCAAATCGGACAATATTCTTAAGAATTTAGTGAAACAGTATCTCCAGGCCAGTGAACTTACATATCAATACCGTACCCTTAGGGTTACAATCAGGGTGACCTCCTACTACAACTTCTTAGGGTGCACACAAACGCGGTATGCCCGCCGTGTGCTGGTGACCCCTCCTCCCTCCATAGAAAACAGCGGCGTACGGCCGCACACTCGCCAAAAGATAGAGCATGCTCTATCTTTTTGCGGTTTGCGGCCTGGATTGGTGCCACACATGTATGGCACCGTATCCCCGCCGTGTCGCTATTGCCCTCTATGGGGACGTACATGCGGCCGCATGTACGTCCCTGCAGACGGCCATGTGAATAAGCCCTTAGACATACAGTCATGGCCAACCTATGGAGATCAATCCTTGTAGGCCTGCCGTGTGGCACCCTGCTCTTCTTCCTGGTAGTCATGTTTTGGCAGAGGGGTCTCCATTACTCTCCGGTGACGCATATGTTCTTCGAGGGATCCTAGTGATTGAAGACATTTTCGGAGGACACCTCTGGAGGCAATTGTGGTGGCACATTCATGACTGCACAAGAAACTCATCAGAAGGCACGGATAGAGCCTACGCCCTGCCTGGCACCCAGACAACATTGCTTCCTGTGAGCTGCACCCTGCATTCATCCAACCCACTGATCTGTACATGGGAGAGCCGGGTGCCCACTATACCCATCGATTAGGACCTACAGCCAGCTATCTCACAGCTCATATAGATCGGTATTCACACTACTCATATGTCACCTCCTGCAGTGATCACACATGACGATGCACTCAGATATGTGACACATGGAGATAAACTGGGGCAGTCACATAGTTCAGACACTACTACCACTGCTCCACGTCTGGCTCCAGAAGACGCCTCTAAGTCACCACCGATGCCACCTGCGCCCCATTACATTACTAAATGTATTGAGATCCCCCAGTCTTACAATAGAGAGAAGGTCGTATAATTAAGGTCGCAAGTCCCAATCCCACCCTAGACTTGGCGTGGATGAGCGTGCATGTTCTGCAAGGGGTGAAAGGCGTTACCCATCCACCTCTAGAGTAGGCAAATCAAAATGATCAGTCTTGTAGAAATGCAACACTCCCCGGCTGGTACTTACCTCCCCCGACATCAGAAATTGGGCATCCGGATCTCCCCCATACAAGGGTTTGGACAACATTAATCCCTAGGCCATGCTTGAGCAGTAGAATACGTTGACGACGTTTCACGGACCAGACACTATACGATATATACAATGTTGTGAGTCCTTGTCCCTAGTGACAGGCGGATTATAGTATAAGACCATGGCCCATGACAACACCATAGAGGACTTTGATGCTTGGAGTTAGGGTCGGCTCCAGGTTTCAGTAGGCCCCTGGGTGACACAGCCTCTGTAGGCCCCTTTGGAGTGAACTCACATGGCAGCATTAAAAATTCTGAAACTAAAACAGTTTCCTGTTCCATAAAATATTCCCTAGTTTATCATATCAAACAGCCCCTTCATGGTTATTTAATATAAAGCCCCCCTCACCCTCTATGGATTCATTAGATCCAGCCCCCCTTACCTCCATAGATTCCTTATCTACAGCCTTATGTGGACCCCCCACCAGCAGCTCTGGGCCCTGGCACTTGCCCAGTGCTGGTGCCGGCCCTGCTTGGAGCCCTGCTGTCCGGACTGGGGCATAGGGGCACATTTACTTACCTGGTCCTATCGCGATCCTTGACACGGACTGTCCGACGAGGATGAAGTCCAGTGTGATTCACTAAGATCGTGCGCCCGTGTTCCTGCATGTGTCGCTTCCCCGCTCAGGTCCGCCGGAGTTCACCTTCTTCTTCCTGGTGCATGTAAGTGCTTGGCTTGTGACACAATTTTCAAGTTAAATCCTGCGGTTTGTCCGAATCCGTCGGATCGTCCGACGGCCCGCCTCCGATTTGTGTCGTATGAAAGCTGGCGTCGATGCGCCAAAATGCGATCGCGTGCGCCAAAACCTTTTAAATGCCTGTCCCGGCGGCACAAAGCGGAAATCGTCAGGATGTCCGATGAAAGTGCGGTCCTCGGGGCCCTTAGTAAATCAGCCCCATAGTGTCCATATATCATGCATTGAAACCAATCCCAGACCACCACCAGGCTCGCCCATCACTGCTATATGGCTCCAGTATGAATATACCAGGGGGCATGTATCCATAGCAGATCCGTGCCGCGTCCTCCCATGTTTATGAGATCAGGTTGTTGTCTTGCGCTACATGGCAGCACAGGAGAGCGTCCCCATGAGGACCGTGCACATATGACTCAGCTGCTCGACACCTGCCTGCCTCAATAATTAAATATGGCACGTGAGATCCGGGCGCATGGACCATCCTCTCCCCTGAGCCCCGGGCATCGGGGTATCCGGGTTATAGGAACCTAATGACTCCTAGCAATGAGGCTCTGGGCCTAGTCATTGCATCTAACATCTCCTTAGATGAGCACCACAGGGCAGTATTGTGTATGGTAACGTTATATAGCATTGTACAGGGTTTACTGCGCCATATGGCGGTATTATGTAGCTGTATAGTCTTGATGTTTAAGTACCATGTGGCACAGAATATGAATATTGTATAATGTAAGTACTTCATGGCAGTATTATGTAGGGCAGTGTATGGCAGTATTATATGAGCAGTGTATGGCAGTATTGTATGGGCAGTGTAAGGCAGTATTATATGGGCAGTGTAAGGCAGTATTATATGGGCAGTGTATGGCAGTATTGTATGGGCAGTGTGCGGCAGTATTATATGGGCAGTGTATGGCAGTATTATGTAGGGCAGTTTATGGCAGTATTATATAGGCAGTGTAAGGCTGTATTATATGGGCAGTGTAAGGCAGTATTATATGGGCAGTATATGGCAGTATTATGTAGGGCAGTTTATTGCAGTATTATATAGGCAGTGTAAGGCTGTATTATATGGGCAGTGTAAGGCAGTATTATATGGGCAGTATATGGCAGTATTATATGGGCTGTGTATGGCAGTATTATATGAGCAGTGTATGGCAGTATTATATGGGCAGTGTATGGCAGTATTATATGGGCTGTGTATGGCAGTATTATATGGGCAGTGTATGGCAGTATTATATGGGCAGTGTATGGCAGTATTATATGGGCAGTGTATGGCAGTACTATATGGGCAGTGTATGGCAGTACTATATGGGCAGTGTATGGCAGTATTATATGGGCAGTGTATGGCAGTACTATATGGGCAGTGTATGGCAGTATTATATGGGCAGTGTATGGCAGTATTATATGGGCAGTGTATGGCAGTATTATATGGGCTGTGTATGGCAGTATTATATGGGCAGTGTATGGCAGTTCTATATGGGCAGTGTATGGCAGTATTATATGGGCAGTGTATGGCAGTATTATATGGGCAATGTATGGCAGTTCTATATGGGCAGTGTATGGCAGTATTATATGGGCAGTGTATGGCAGTACTATATGGGCAGTGTATGGCAGTACTATATGGGCAGTGTATGGCAGTATTATATGGGCAGTGTATGGCAGTACTATATGGGCAGTGAATGGCAGTATTATATGGGCTGTGTATGGCAGTATTATATGGGCTGTGTATGGCAGTTCTATATGGGCAGTGTATGGCAGTATTATATGGGCAGTGTATGGCAGTATTATATGGGCTGTGTATGGCAGTATTATATGGGCAGTGTATGGCAGTTCTATATGGGCTGTGTATGGCAGTATTATATGGGCTGTGTATGGCAGTATTAAATAGGTAGTGTATGGCAGTATTATATGGGCAGTATAAGGCAGTATTATATGGGCAGTGTATGGCAGTATTAAATAGGTAGTGTATGGCAGTATTATATGGGGAGTGTATGGCAGTTCTATATGGGCAGTGTATGGCAGTATTATATGGGCATTGTATGGCAGTATTAAATAGGTAGTGTATGGCAGTATTATATGGGAAGTGTATGGTAGTATTATATGGGCAGTGTATGGCAGTATTATATGGGCAGTGTATGGCAGTATTAAATAGGTAGTGTATGGCAGTATTATATGGGAAGTGTATGGTAGTATTATATGGGCAGTGTATGGCAGTATTATATGGGAAGTGTATGGCAGTATTATATGGGAAGTGTATGGCAGTATTATATGGGAAGTGTATGGCAGTATTATATGGGAAGTGTATGGCAGTATTATATGGGCAGTGTATGGCAGTATTATATGGGAAGTGTATGGCAGTATTATATGGGAAGTGTATGGGCATCACTATCCAACACTCTTATGTTGGTACCATATGGCAGCATTATGAAAGCAGTGTTTAGTAGTATCATGTAAGTACTGCATATTATTATAATGCTGTACAAGCACTCTATGGCGGTATCATTCAGGCCATTGATTTCGGTCCAGGTAAAGGAAGTCTGGAAAGTTCTCCAGATACAAACCAACTAAATCCAGGTCAGAGGAAGAGAACGTCACCAGACAGGTGCTGCCGCCATGCAGTGCTGTAGTCATCCAGGTGACAGGGTCTAGACAGGACAGACAATCAGTGTCAGGATATAATAGGAGGCAATTAGAAGATGTCAAACGTGAATGCCCGAAATTGGCGTCAGTAAGCTCCTCCCATATTTACCTAAAGGAAATGTGTACCGACCCTTACCCTCATAGCCGCTTCTCAAAAGATCCCCTAAGCTTCCTCCATCATTACTCAGCTTAGACTACAAATCACTTTGATGCACCATATGGCGGTATTATATTTTAGGGCTCTCGGTCCCGCTCGTGCCTATATATAGTGCAAAGCTCTAAAGAAAACACCCAGCACCTCCATAGACCGGCCGATGGAGCAGGAGCACTTCCCCCTCCCTCTGTGTGAGATTACAGCAAGCAGAGGGAGGAGGAAGTGCTCCTACACAGTGTAACAGCCTGTGAAGCTACAGCACAAAGGGGCTTTGGTAACACCCTTAGAGCCCTTATGGCTCATTAGCATAATGTAAAATTTTGATTTTAGAAGGAAGGAGGCGATGGATAACAAATATAAGAAGATACCACAGTCCCGGTGCCTGGATCTATGAGTAATGTCCCTGGTTTTCATGGGAGATTTCCTTTCCGCACCATGTAGCGGTTGTATATGGGTAATGGTTGTATTATTTGGATGCTATATCGTACTATATACTACTACTATATACTACTAATATTTGGGTTATATTGCATGTATGTCAGTACTATATAGCAGTATTATTTATGCACCATATAGTTGTATTATATAGCACTGTACATAGGTGTATACGTGTAGGCACCGTGCAGTATACGTCTCGCACAGTTGGCACCATATGGCAGTACTATGAGCGCGCTATTACTTTAAAGGGGCGGGTTTACGGGTTTTATGTAAATGAAGTATAAATGATACATAATGTCCATCCCAAGCACCTGCATTCTATCAGCGCTGGATACTTTGTATGGAGATTTGTTACACTGTATCAGGGAAGCCTCACACCTCCCATAGCGAATATATGATTCAGCTTTATGAAGTAGGACTGGAGAACCCCTTGAAGTTTTGGACATCCCCTGAATATTCGGGATGGGCTCAATCTAAGATTTTGGGAATATGGGGGGTGGGATATAAAATCTTACATCACTTATGTTCTGCAGCCCCAGAGGATTGTGGGAAAGGAGATGACGGAGTGAGGACTCCCCCTATATTGGGGTCCTTGTGGTGGTATCGGGCTGGTATATGGCGCCATACACGGTCCGGCCCACCTGACGGGACATGACAGATACCATCTGTTACAAGTCTGGGCGCTCGGGAAGTGTTTACCCTGCAGTGATATCCACATTCTTAAGACGCTGATAATGGAGGAAGGTGAAGGTCCTGAGATTCCTGCAGCAGGACCAGTACAAATCTGGAACAATACACCCCCCAGGCCCATTAGCCACCCCCATACACCTTCCCTATAGCACACCACATTATACATGGGCCTATACAATATCGGATCTATGTGATTTAAAGGGGTTTTCCCACCAAACAAGTTAGACCCTATCCACCGGATAGTGAGACCCCCACAGATCACGAGAACGAGGGGTTAAATGGGGTCGCAGGTATTTCGGCCTGACCCCTAACCGCTCCCGGAGATGAATGGTACAAACGGCTGCACATTTCTGTTCTGCTCCATTCATTTCTATGGAGCTGGCGGAGATCACCGAGCCCCCTACGGATTAGCAAATTAACCCCTAACCAGTAGATAAGATACAACATGTTTGGTGGGAAAACCCCTTTAACGAAAATCTACCATCCTGATAAACCAGGGACATTACTCATAGATCCAGGCACCGGGACTGTGGCATCTTCTTATATTTATCATCCATGGCCTCCATCCGTCTAAAATCAACTTTTATAACTATGCTAATGAGCCAGAAGGACTCCAGGAGGTGTTACCAGAGCCCCTCCGTGCTGTAGTTTCATAGGTTTATACACTGTCTCCAGGATAAAGGGGTGACACAAGAGCTTACAGGCTATGAGGATGAGGGGGTGACAGAAGAGCTTACAGTCTATGAGGATGAGGGGGTGACACAAGAGCTTACAGTCTATGAGGATGAGGGGTGACACAAGAGCTTACAGTCTATGAGGATGAGGGGTGACACAAGAGCTTACAGTCTATGAGGATGAGGGAGTGACACAAGAGCTTACAGTCTATGAGGATGAGGGGGACACAAGAGCTTACAGTCTATGAGGATGAGGGGGTGACACAAGAGCTTACAGTCTATGAGGATGAGGGGGACACAAGAGCTTACAGTCTATGAGGATGAGGGGGTGACACAAGAGCTTACAGTCTATGAGGATGAGGGGGTGACACAAGAGCTTACAGTCTATGAGGATGAGGGGGGTGACACAAGAGCTTACAGTCTATGAGGATAAGGGGGTGACACAAGAGCTTACAGTCTATGAGGATGAGGGGGTGACACAAGAGCTTACAGTCTATGAGGATGAGGGGGTGACACAAGAGCTTACAGTCTATGAGGATGAGGGGGGACACAAGAGCTTACAGTCTATGGGGATGAGGGGGGTGACACAAGAGCTTACAGTCTATGAGGATGAGGGGGGACACAAGAGCTTACAGTCTATGAGGATGAGGGGGACACAAGAGCTTACAGTCTATGAGGATGAGGGGGTGACACAAGAGCTTACAGTCTATGAGGATGAGGGGGGTGACACAAGAGCTTACAGTCTATGAGGATGAGGGGGTGACACAAGAGCTTACAGTCTATGAGGATGAGGGGGGACACAAGAGCTTACAGTCTATGGGGATGAAGGGGTGACACAAGAGCTTACAGTCTATGAGGATGAGGGGGGACACAAGAGCTTACAGTCTATGGGGATGAAGGGGTGACACAAGAGCTTACAGTCTATGAGGATGAGGGGTGACACAAGAGCTTACAGTCTATGAGGATGAGGGGTGACACAAGAGCTTACAGTCTATGAGGATGAGGGGTGACACAAGAGCTTACAGTCTATGAGGATGAGGGGGGCATAAGAGCTTACAGTCTATGAGGATGAGGGGTGACACAAGAGCTTACAGTCTATCAGGATGAGGGGGGACACAAGAGCTTACAGTCTATGGGGATGAAGTGAGGGCTTAAGTGCTGCTGCATATTACGGACTATGCGAGACATTGGCATAGGGGGTGGCAGTGCCCAGGGTAGAAAGAAGCTATTTTGCATGGCATAGAAACCTTATTTTGGGGGAGAGGAGGGTCCAGGTGTTATTAGGGGTCCGCTCTGGACAGGTAACAACAACTGGAGCTGGTGTCAGCTGTGATTCATGGGGATGAGGGAGCTGAGGTGTGGTCACCTGAGCCACGGGCTGCGTTCATGTCCTTGTATGGTGCTGAGCTCCACAGCCTCCCATCGCAGGCACACACCTTGCTCCCACAATCCTCTGCCCCAGAAAGCAAACAAATATGTGTCACACCAGCCGTAGGCGTGTTGTCATGAGGATCGCTCCACAACTTGTGAGCAGAATCTGGGCCGTGATCATCACCCAGTAATTAATAATATGGGGATTTCTAGCACCTAGGGGGACACGTACCCCCAGCTGTGCCCACTTATAGGGCAGCGTATGGCTCCTCCCAATGTCTAGAGACCCCATTCACCTGACAGCTGTCTCTCTCATCCTCCCCCATAGTCTTGCACTCTCTGCTCGGCCAAGCATGCATGTTTTTTTTTTTTTTCAATGGCAAGACCATATGGCGACACTCATCCCCTATAGGAACAAAGGATTGGGGTGAAATGTAATACCCCACATACATCAGCAACAAACTAAGGTTCCCCCTATGTGAATGTGCAGATCAGACGACCTTCCGGATCCACTACAATACTGCACACTCTGTCTGTCCGAGGGTGCATGTGTCAGCGGAATAAGCCGCTATAAGACACCACCTATGATTGGGAGAACAATCCAAAAGTCCTCAGCGAAATCAGAACTTACTGCATTGAGGGTGCGCTCACACGTTCCGTTTTTCTGAAGCAGTTTTTGGAGAAGAGGAGGAGCAGCACATGTCAGTGTTCACACCATACGTTGAGTTTTTTTGTTGCATGTTTGACACATTCCAAAACGCATGTGAACACGGCTGAAACATTAGGCCTGCGTCAAAACGGCAACAAAAAAACGCAATTCGTCGGATGAACGTTCTGCTTTATTATGACCGGCTTTTGGCTTCGGAAACTGCATCTGAAAAACTGGGCGTGTGAACGCACCCTTACTTCTACAGGACAGTCCCAGAAATCTAACACGCGTGGACTGAGAGCAGGTGGGACATGCACCCCTGTACCATATTCAGGGGGCTTCCAATCCTATTGTCCCAATTGCTGGGGGTCCCAGTGACCAGACACTTATCTAAAGGATAGTCTAGTACGTAGTTTTTAAACGCAACTCAAACGCGACGGAGAAGGGGCTTGGCCAGAATGTATATACGTTTCCACCGAAACCCATGCGTGGACCACGTGTTTTGCATGTAAATACAGGTGGTCCCCTACTTAAGGACACCCGACTTACAGATTACCTCTAGTTACAGACATACCCCTCTGCCCCCTGGTGAAGTCTATGGATGTTACTATAGTCCCAGACTGTGATGATCAGCTGTAAGGTGTCTGTAATGAAGCTTTATTGATAATATTTGGTGCAATTACAGCAAAAAATTTTGAAACTCCAATTATCACTGGGGCAAATAAAAAAATTTGTCTAGAACTTCAATTCTAAAATATACAGTTTCGACTTACATACAAATTCAACTTAAGAACAAACCTCCGGACCCTATCTTGTATGTAACCCGGGGACTGCCTGTAATGCAAAACGGCTGGTGCCCATTCCAAAATGCATGCATTTAGGTGCAAACCCAGATGCATTCTGGCCAAGTTACGTTTGATAACGCAAAGTGTGAACGCGGCCTAACTCTCCTGGACAGCAGATGTAAGATATATACGTGTCTGGTCATCAATCGATGGGGGAGAATGAGACTGAAAGTGTCCTCGTATTGAGTGTAGCAGAGGTGAAGACGCTCGATCTGTGCTATTTCACTTTTGTTAGGGTGCGTTCACACGAGGCAGTAACGCATGCGTTTGCAAACACGTCAGAACAGCTGAGAAAGCGGAGACTTGCCTGATTATATTAATATAGCTGTTAACGCTGCGTTTACAAAATGTATATGTTAACACATGTGCTCGTTAACACCATCTTAACGTGTGCGCTTTGTAAACGCAATGTTAACAGCAAAGTAATCAGGCAAATCTTCTTTTCACAGCTGATGTGTTTGAAAACGCATGCGTTACTGCCACGTACTGCACCCTTAGGGTGATGGCACCCTTGGCGTTTTGAACGCGTTTTTGGCCCGTTTTTAAGCAGTCCATCAAAAAAATTCATGCGTTTTCGAAAACGCATCCGTTTTTGACTGGTTTGACCAATTATCTTAAGTCAAACTGGTCAAAAATGTATGCAATTTTTGATGGACTTCTTAGAAACGGGCCAAAAACGCATTCAAAACGCCACGTTTGCCATCACCCTTAGACTTCTAAAATAAGTTTAGAGGGATTTGGATTCCTAGTTCTCCCAGAGATTGGGGTTCCTAGTGTTGGGACCCCCACACCTATCATGTGGATATGGGGTAAATTTCTGTTTTGGAACAACCCCGATATTGCTTTTTTTCCCCCCAATATTAGTCCCCATCAGTCCTCTCTACATGCACCATGTGAAGGCACCCTGAATAATCGGCCATCTAATACTAGACTCTCCTGTGCACTGGCATATGGGCATCTCTTACATTGCAACACGGCGCCCTGTAACGTTGTGCGCACAATTTCCCGTAGCCATCGCAAGCAATAATCCCCGGGAGGGTGAAGCAATCATCTGGAGAGCGAGTGATGCAACGTGCCATAAGGAAACTGCTGGAGACAATTGTGCCTCACAGAGGGCACAGAGCCGTATATATAACACATGATGCCAGCCGTACCCGTGATTAGTGGCAGCACAACACCCTAATTCATGGTTCGGGCTCAGTAATTACGCAGCGTCGTGTTCTCGGGTCATTTAGTAGAGCGTAAGGAGAAAAATAGTAAACTGCCACATTGTAACAAAGCTTCAGCTGTTCCAGTGCATGATACTCTAAGCCCCTATTCACTGACTGTAGTCGAAAATGCGCGGTTTATTTACACGCAATGTCCCCCGTGACAGCTGATGGGAGATGAGCTTCCGCGCCTAAGAGGGAACCTGTCATCAGGAGACAGAGACATCCTCCAGAGCGGTCTCGGGTTGCCAGTGTCTGGGTTATGGTATGTAAAATCCCTTGAGAGAAGCACGAGGAGGGGGTACGATGAATTTGGAAGAAGGAAAATTAAGACCATTGCTATAAAGTTCCCATATAATACCGTCATACGGTGCTCAATTATTAGAGACGAATAGTGGCCGAATAGGGATACACTCCATAATACCGCCATATAGTGCCATGATTTAAGCTGCCATACCGTGCCCCAAGTAGTATTCCCACACAGTGCTATAATACCGCTGTGAAATGTGTAAATAAACTATACTATAACACAATGAGTACAAGTAATAGTTCCATATAGTAGCCCCTAACACTGATCTATTGTGTCATAATACCGCCATATTGTGTCCAACGTATTTCCGATTTGGAGAGGCCAAAATTCATTAGTAATATATGTAATAGTGTATAATCTGGTAGCAGAGCCTCGGACGGTGCTGTAATAATACCGCCATACAGTGTCCTAATAACAGATTCACCAAATAATTCTGATACGGAGAAACCAAACATCAGGATCACTGTCTGCTAATATATAGTAGAGCCATATAATGAAGTCATAATAACTCTACATAGCGTCCAAATAACAGGTTTATATAGTGTCACAAATAATGGCGCTATAGAGGCTGAGCATCAGTTCCACTGTGTGTGTAATCCTGTATAATCATACAATGGATCCATATAATGTTGTAATAATACCGCTACATTGTGCCCAAATAACAGCTTTATAACAATGATGTTGCTATATAGGAGCCAGACAGCAGTGGCGCTCTGTATAATACCGTAAAAACTAGTGTTAGAGCCATATAATACTATAATAATACCGCTATACAGTGCTCAAAGAATGCAACTGTAGGGGGGATGAGACGAAAATGGTCTGCATTACATACTGCGGTGTCAGCCCAGGGGGGCCAAGGCCATTGATACTGATAGGAAGCTGCGGTATGTGCCGCTACAATGACGTCTGGACCCCCCCCCCCCCATTACATTAGTAGGATTAGTAGGGATTTTCTGTGTGCTGTGTAATAGGTACATTCTAGGGCAGAGAAAACAGAGAGTCATTGAGTACAGGAGAGTCTCGGGGTTATGTACCGTCCTGTGTTACCTCGGGTCTATGGTGGGACAATAATGGTCACAGTTAGGCGCCATTATGGTCTCCTGTGTAAGGTGTCACTCGGTGCCGCAGTGTGTAGGGAGCGTAATAACAGCA
Organism: Engystomops pustulosus; assembly: GCF_040894005.1. Classification (NCBI taxonomy): domain Eukaryota; kingdom Metazoa; phylum Chordata; class Amphibia; order Anura; family Leptodactylidae; genus Engystomops; species Engystomops pustulosus. The sequence continues at coordinate 174,064,806 of NC_092416.1, forward strand.
ATAAGTGACCGTCACCAACGTCACCTTCTCCCCGCTCTTCTTCTTTTTCAAAACTTCCTCTTTTTCACCTAAATCCTTCTGTCCTTGTAAGATTCACTTATGTTTTATACAGTTTTATTTGCTCCGATGTGTAGCATAAAGCAGTGCGATAAGAATAAGTCACCCCCCCCCCCCTCCCACCAGGGACATGTCACCTCCAGTGCTAGTACCTTCTTATCCTGTATAGGGGCCTCCAGGACCGGGGTCTGCCCTATATGTGCTTGCCACAAGTGTCCCCACCGTGCCCCATCTCTCAGTAGGGGCATCCTCGGGCTCCCCCGATGGTGTGTGCCTTGTTTGTTACCATAGTTCCTGCCCCAGTTGTCCCAATAATTGCCACCATAGTTTCTGCCTTGATTGCTGTATAGAGACTTTCTCATTTGCCCCATCGTGCCTGCCTCATTTACCTCCATACTGTCTGCATCAGCTACCCCCATAGTCCCTGCTGCAGCGGTCCCCATTGTACCTTCCTTATAGGCCCCCCATACTGTCTGCCTCAGATGCCCCCATACTGTCTTCCTCAGTTGCCTTCTTACTGTATCCATCAATTACCCCCATACTGTCTTCCTCCACTGCCCCCATAGTACCTACTTCAGTTGCCCCAATACTGTCTTCCTCAGTTGCCCCCATACTGTCTTATCCAGTTAGCGTCATACTGTCTTCTCCCGCTGCCTCCATAGTACCTACTTCAGTTGCCCTCATACTGTCTTCATCAGTTAACCCCATACTGTCTTCCTCAGCTGCCCCCTGACAACAATACTATACCTTATATCTTCTACCCTAAATATAATACCATATCTTCTACCCTATATATTATACCTTATATCTTCTACCCTATATACTATACCTTATGTCTTCTACCCTATATATTATACCTTATATCTTCTACCCTATATACTATACCTTATGTCTTCTACCCTATATATTATACCTTATATCTTCTACCCTATATACTATACCTTATGTCTTCTACCCTATATATTATACCTTATATCTTCTACCCTAAATATACCATATCTTCTACCCTATATATTATACCTTACATCTTCTACCCTATATATTATACCTTATATCTTCTACCCTAAATATACCATATCTTCTCCCCTATATATTATACCTTACATCTTCTCCCCTATATATTATACCTTACATCTTCTCCCCTATATATTATACCATATATCTTCTCCCCTATATATTATACCTTACATCTTCTCCCCTATATATTATACCATATATCTTCTCCCCTATATATTATACCTTACATCTTCTCCCCTATATATTATACCATATATCTTCTCCCCTATATATTATGCCATATATCTTCTCCCCTATATATTATACCTTACATCTTCTCCCCTATATATTATACCTTATATCTTCTCCCCTATATATTATACCATATATCTTCTCCCCTATATATTATACCTTACATCTTCTCCCCTATATATTATACCATATATCTTCTACCCTATATATTATACCTTATATTTTCTACCCTATATATTATACCTTATATCTTCTACCCTATATATTATACCTTATATCTTCTACCCTATATATTATACCTTACATCTTCTCCCCTATATATTATACCTTACATCTTCTCCCCTATATATTATACCATATATCTTCTACCCTATATATTATACCTTATATTTTCTACCCTATATATTATACCTTATATCTTCTACCCTATATATTATACCATATATCTTCTCCCCTATATATTATACCTTACATCTTCTCCCCTATATATTATACCATATATCTTCTACCCTATATATTATACCTTATATTTTCTACCCTATATATTATACCTTATATCTTCTACCCTATATATTATACCTTATATCTTCTACCCTATATATTATACCTTACATCTTCTCCCCTATATATACCATATATCTTCTACCCTATATATTATACCTTATATCTTCTATCCTTCTACCCTATATCTCACCCTGATGACATCTGTAAGTCAGTCACGATATAGATGTACAGGAAATCGGATGAAGATGGGGCGCGGCCTGCAGGGAGGACATATATCGCCGTACGGTGCCAAAAAGCAGGAAGCGACATCTAGAATGAGGAAGAGAAAGAGAAAATGAGGAAATTCAAGAAAAGCAACAGCTTACACAAGAGGAGAAGTGCCAGAGACTCGCCTCACAGACATGATAGGCAAATAAGAAAAAGTTCTGCAAAAACATATCGTCCACCTATAGTACAAACGTAAGAGCTTCATATACATAACGGTGTCCAATGGATGAGGGGAGGGGGGCTACAGTGTCCTATCCCCCAGTACTCGGGGGGTATCCTGGCTTGTCCTGGTTATCAGAACAGCTTGTCTTCTTCTTGCCCTCCTTCTACAAGGGCCACCAGTGATCAGACTCTAGGGTTAAGTTGGCCTAGGAGAACATCTGCTTTGTTGACCATGTGTCCACCAGTGTGAGGAACCTACCAACCCCAGCTTCCTGTGACTTACAGGGTGCAATGCATTATGGTAAATTGCAATTATACCAGAATTTTTCAGGTTTTCGAGTGGTTACGTTTCAGAAGTCACCACCATCCTGCCCTTATCAAGTATCGTCAGAGCAAACGTTCTACCAAACTGAGGAACTTCACATCCGGTCTCCCTGTCACCCGTTTGCGTACACTCTCCTTACCTGTTTCCTCCTCAGTTCTTACTTAAGTTCTCAAATTTTAGGTTTACAAGAGTAGAGTCTCCAAAACAATTGTCTAGTCAGCTAACCACTTCAGATCCCAAAGATGGACCTAAAACCATCTCAACTTCAAAGGGATCTCAATTTATAACAAGACGTTCCTTTACTGGGATCCCTAGTTAATAGGTGTGATTATGCAGCGCCACCTCAGGATAAACTGAGTATTACACTACCCGATCAAATCAATGGGTTGTGTGTGTAATTTCGGACAGGACAGCTCCACCAGGACAGGAGAGACACTCCTTGTAACCTTTCTAGAGATGGATTCTGGATAGAAGACCACTTATTTTTGGTAAGGTATAGGACACTTTGCTCCTCCAGACAGGACCTTGTATTCCTTGAAAATTGGGTATTAACATATCCACCATTTTGATTTTGGTGGACTACCGTGAGGAAGGAGGACAACACCCGGCTTGAGCACCGATAAGCTCAAGAAAGGTGAACTTACAGTGAACGCATGAACGGTACTCGAGCCTGCAATTACGACTCATAGCCACTACACAAGGCGTGGAGTCATCCACAGCCCAGAAGATCCGTGTCAACCCATGAGTTTTTGAAGAGCCATCAACGAAAAATTCTAATAGACAACACCTTTCATAGACTTTATTGACTCTTGTAGGTTCAAAAATTCTCAAATTCATTGTCCTTCTTCTACTTGGTACAAAAATGCTGATCTCAGCCTTCGATCTGACTCTGCTGCTGGATGCCTCTAGTTCTTCCTCTGACCGATCAGCAGAAAAGTGCTGGTTTATTTTAAAAAAAATGATGAGTTATCTGGGGGAAAAAACACTAAAAGCACAAACGGTGATAAATAGAGGTAAAAGAGAAGTATTCCTTACATGGTGGTGATGACTGCTCTTTGTCCAGTTCACGTGAGGAATGTTAGTTACTGGTGAGGATATCCCAAGGGGGTATGCAGAGGTATGGTGGGGGGAGGTGGACCTCCTTTTGAAGTTTACTTTAGTACATTTTTTTTGGAAAGCCCTAATTCAGGCCTGGATTTTTTTTTTACAAAGCTCCTGGAGTATCGGCAAAGTCTTTCATGATTGTCAAGTGGAAGATCTTCATATTATACAGATAGGACGTGGATATCCTAAAAGAAATCTCTAGCTTGTTGACTGGTTCGTTGATACTTGCTTTTGATCCCTCAAGCAAAAACATGAGTAGTTGCCCTACTTTCGAAGGAAGATTGAAGAAGCTCTGAAGGACTCTCTTGACTTTGGGACTTGCACTTTGAAGGACAATTGTTGCTCTTATTTAGGAAGGCTTGGAAATTTCAGTAAGTAGATAGATCAACGGAAGGCTCCGAAGGACTCTCTGGTTTGGGACTCCTTGAAGGTTGGTCGGGCAACAACCCATCATCAAGGTATAAGCAGAATGGTGACATAAAAGGGTCCTGAAGGTCAGAAGATGCCAAAATAGGACAACCATATTTGCAGGGTACAACCCAAGGCTTGCCAAGAACACTTATGAAGGGTTGGTCCATTAACTGCTCCACTTAATGGGTTCACCAAAACTCCAGTGATGATAGCTAAGGGCTGGTTCCACCACCAAAAATGTGTCTATAGGACCCTGTTAAAGGGATCAAACAAAATTTGAGTTATCCATGAAATACATGTATAAAGTTACAGGTCAGGACCTTATCCAGGATCTGATTACCCTCCATTGATGTTGGTTACCGGGGTGAGGTCTGATCTAAGCTCAGGGGCTAAGAAAGCTACAGCCTTGCAACCTGTTCTCCAACCTTATGGTCAGATCATAAATAATTACGTGATCAAGAAGTAGTCAAGAAACCTCATTAGACGGACAAAAACAAGTCCTCCTGCCTTGCTCCTTGTTCGTTGAAGCCTCAGGAAAAAAAAGTCAATAGTAGTAGATATATACAGGCCGGGAAGGAGCTGACTGTCAGCCATATTTGTTTTTGGGAAGGACAGGAAGTAGCTGACCGTCAGCTAAATTTATTTTTAGACAGGACACAAAGTGGCTGACTGTCGGCCATATTTGCTTTTGGGAAGGACAGGAAGTGGCTGACTGTCGGCCATATTTGCTTTTGGGAAGGACAGGAAGTGGCTGACTGTCGGCCATATTTGCTTTTGGGAAGGACAGGAAGTGGCTGACTGTCGGCCATATTTGCTTTTGGGAAGGACAGGAAGTGGCTGACTGTCGGCCATATTTGACTGGACAGGAAGTAGTTGTCTTAGCCACAAAGGTGGCCAAATTGGATCTAATGGAGTTATTTCTCAGTCACCCAGTCACTCAGAGACTTCAGTTTTTATTAGCTCCAAGTATCTTATCTGATCAGTGCCCCATATCACTCGCCAGTCTTACAGGTCCACATCTTCGGCACCCCATGCTTACATCAATATGTCCTATCTAAGGGACTATAATTGGAGAAGGTCACCACTATAGACCCTACAGGGGATGTCACACTGATACACAGCAGTTTAGCACCCAACGTTCATATACGGTCCAGGTTTTCTCTGAGGACTAGGACACAACTGTAACAAACCCTCAGCTGTGACAAATATTTGGATTTCCTGTCTTGTTTTACAATACTGTCTCCATTCAGTGAAAGCAAGCAGAGATGTTGAGGAATATCGGCACAGAATGCATAAGATGTGTCACTGTGTGATGCTGATGCTTCCTAGCGGTGGCTGTGGAGCCGTTTTGTCCTCATGTCATGGAGTCGTGTATCCCTGAAGTGTCTAGGACACAGGTGTCAGTGACAGCCCGGAGGCATCTCCTCATCTGCGCCCACTCACCAGCTGTTATAGGACCAGGCAGCCAAGGGGGACGTATCCTCATACAGACCGCTGTCTATAGCAGGTGGAATATCCACTGGTGTGAAGAGCAAACCTATAATAATACTGTAATACTGTACACCAATAATCTAACTACACTATGTCACAGTAATATATCCATATCCAACACCAACGATAGAGCTACACTATAGACAGATAATACAGCCTTACTGTGCACGAATAAATAATAGAGCCATATTGTGCACCAACAAAAGAGCTATACTGTGCACTAATAAATAATAGAGCCATATTGTGCACCAAACATAGAGCTATACTGTGCACCCAATACTGTGCACGAATAAATAATAGAGCCATATTGTGCACCAACAAAAGAGCTATACTGTGCACCAAAAACTGTGCACTAATAAATAATAGAGCCATATTGTGCACCAAACATAGAGCTATACTGTGCACCTATATTAAAGCTGTAGTGTAAACCAATTATAAGGAAAATTGTGGCCCAATAAAACAATACATCATATTGTACATAGATTATAGTCATACGGTACTCCAATAAAAGTGTTTTTCTGTGCACTAATGATGTAGTCATGTTGTACCCCAGTAATAGTTGTATACTGTGCCCCAGTAAAAATAATCACAATATGGTAATAATAATAATAATGCAGCCAACAATTCAATCCCATATGATATAATACCGCCATAGTGGGCCTCTATAAGACATGAGCCATCAGACCTGGGGATTGGCTCTATTTGGGATAATACATATACACACATATATACGGTATACATATATACTAGCAGTCTATCCAGGTGCCCTGCAAGCTGTTGGCACACGAGCAGCTGGCGGTGAGTGTATATACACATATATACGGTATACATATATACTAGCTGTCTATCCAGGTGCCCTGCAAGCTGTTGGCACACGAGCAGCTGGCAGTGAGTTGGCAGAATCTTCTTCGGAGTCAGCAGGGTTTATCTTGGATCCTCTCCATTCGCTCTGTGCATCCTGTATTGTGCAGGTTATGACAAGCGTCTGCAATGTGCAGGTGAGTCCACAAGGTGTGCCACAAGCCGGAGAGCCGGGCGGGGTGTGTCCGGGCAGCCATAGCCCTCGCACTGCACAGGGACACGGTCCAGGGACAAGTGTGTCATTTCTGACCTGGTGCCCCCCCATAATACAGCTGTGGTGCCCCCATAGCAGAACCAGCGACAGGGATCTCTCAAATCCAGCGCCACTCCTGCCCAGGAGTAGTTTTGGGAATTGCATCTCAGCTCCATTCACTTTAATGTAGCAACTAAGACTGCAACACAATTCCATGGAATTCTATATTGAGATTCCGCAACATTTTCAAAATCTCTTCTTGCTGAGAACATCCAGAGGCTGCAAATGTGTCACACTGACTCCAAGGGGTTTTCCTAGAATCTCAGAAAACCAAATAAATCATTTGGTTACAAGAACTCCCAGTGCTCCATCACATCGATGATGTAACAGAGGCTTCTGACACATTGTAACAAGTGCTTCCCCTGTGTGAGACTAACAGGATGGGTGAAAATCTGCTTCTTAAGGCTGCGTTCAGACGCGGCGTTTAAGTTGTGCTTTTTAAAACGCAATACAATAGCTGAGGAGAGGAGATTTGCCTATTTACATGACTGTTAACATTTGCGTTTACAGAATATAAGAAATAAGCAGGTGCTCCAGAAAGCAGTGCTCCGCCCCCAGTGCACCAAAAAGCGACTTCTCTATACTTTATCTATACACTTTTGGTCCATAAAGAGAGGGGATGTGAGGTGTCAATGAATCCTTAAAGGGGTTGTTCGAAGTTTGGAAGACATGGCAGCTTTCTTTCCAGTACAGCGCCACCCCAGACTATGGTATAAGGTGGTACTGCAGCTTGTCTATATAGAAATGAATGGAGATAAGTTGCACCACCCATGGAGTCAGGAGTGGAGCCGCACGTGTAGACTAAGGGTGGAGCGTCCCTTTAACCAGCTGGATTTTATATTGTTATAGATTTAATATGCCGAGGATCCACCTGGAGAAAGGAAGCGAATTATTAGCAGGACTGAAATAACCCTCAGTGTACAGAAGAGAAGTAATTATACCACAACTTTACAATGGGCAGAACCTGTAATATACACTATATACAGCACAGGATATATACAGCCCAGGATATACATCCTCTGTACCGGGGCTGTTATATACACTATATACAGCACGGGAGAGGGATATACATCCTCTGTACCGGGGCTGTTATATACACTATATACAGCACGGGAGAGGGATATACATCCTCTGTACCGGGACTGTTATATACACTATATACAGCACGGGAGAGGGATATACATCCTCTGTACCGGGCTGTTATATACACTATATACAGCACAGGAGAGGGATATACATCCTCTGTACCGGGGCTGTTATATACACTATATACAGCACGGGAGAGGGATATACATCCTCTGTACCGGGGCTGTTATATACACTATATACAGCACGGGAGAGGGATATACATCCTCTGTACCGGGCCTGTTATATACACTATATACAGCACAGGAGAGGGATATACATCCTCTGTACCGGGGCTGTTATATACACTATATACAGCAAGGGAGAGGGATATACATCCTCTGTACCGGGGCTGTTATATACACTATATACAGCACGGGAGAGGGATATACATCCTCTGTACCGGGGCTGTTATATACACTATATACAGCACGGGAGAGGGATATACATCCTCTGTACCGGGGCTGTTATATACACTATATACAGCACAGGAGAGGGATATACATCCTCTGTACCGGGGCTGTTATATACGCTATATACAGCACAGGAGAGGGATATACATCCTCTGTACCGGAGCTGTTATATACACTATATACAGCACGGGAGAGGGATATACATCCTCTGTACCGGGGCTGTTATATACGCTATATACAGCACAGGAGAGGGATATACATCCTCTGTACGGGGGCTGTTATATACACTATATACAGCACAGGAGAGGGATATACATCCTCTGTACGGGGGCTGTTATATACACTATATACAGCACAGGAGAGGGATATACATCCTCTGTACCGGGACTGTTATATACACTATATACAGCACGGGAGAGGGATATACATCCTTTGTACCGGGGCTGTTATATACACTATATACAGCACGGGAGAGGGATATACATCCTCTGTACCGGGGCTGTTATATACGCTATATACAGCACGGGAGAGAGATATACATCCTCTGTACCGGGGCTGTTATATACGCTATATACAGCACAGGAGAGGGATATACATCCTCTGTACCGGGGCTGTTATATACGCTATATACAGCACGGGAGAGGGATATACATCCTCTGTACCGGGGCTGTTATATACACTATATACAGCACGGGAGAGGGATATACATCCTCTGTACCGGGGCTGTTATATACACTATATACAGCACGGGAGAGGGATATACATCCTCTGTACCGGGGCTGTTATATACACTATATACAGCACAGGAGAGGGATATACATCCTCTGTACCGGGGCTGTTATATACACTATATACAGCACGGGAGAGGGATATACATCCTCTGTACCGGGGCTGTTATATACACTATATACAGCACAGGAGAGGGATATACATCCTCTGTACCGGGGCTGTTATATACACTATATACAGCACGGGAGAGGGATATACATCCTCTGTACCGGGGCTGTTATACACACTATATACAGCACGGGAGACGGATATACATCCTCTGTACCGGGGCTGTTATATACACTATATACAGCACAGGAGAGGGATATACATCCTCTGTACCGGGGCTGTTATATACACTATATACAGCACGGGAGAGGGATATACATCCTCTGTACCGGGGCTGTTATATACGCTATATACAGCACAGGAGAGGGATATACATCCTCTGTACCGGGGCTGTTATATACACTATATACAGCACGGGAGAGGGATATACATCCTCTGTACCGGGGCTGTTATATACACTATATACAGCACGGGAGAGGGATATACATCCTCTGTACCGGGGCTGTTATATACACTATATACAGCACGGGGGAGGGATATACATCCTCTGTACCGGGGCTGTTATATACACTATATACAGCACAGCAGAGAGATATACATCCTCTGTACCGGGGCTGTTATATACGCTATATACAGCACAGGAGAGGGATATACATCCTCTGTACCGGGGCTGTTATATACGCTATATACAGCACAGGAGAGGGATATACATCCTCTGTACCGGGCCTGTTATATACGCTATATACAGCACAGGAGAGGGATATACATCCTCTGTACCGGGGCTGTTATATACACTATATACAGCACGGGAGAGGGATATACATCCTCTGTACCGGGGCTGTTATATACACTATATACAGCACGGGAGAGGGATATACATCCTCTGTACCGGGGCTGTTATATACACTATATACAGCACGGGAGAGGGATATACATCCTCTGTACCGGGGCTGTTATATACACTATATACAGCACAGGAGAGGGATATACATCCTCTGTACCGGGGCTGTTATATACACTATATACAGCACAGGAGAGGGATATACATCCTCTGTACCGGGGCTGTTATACACACTATATACAGCACGGGAGACGGATATACATCCTCTGTACCGGGGCTGTTATATACACTATATACAGCACAGGAGAGGGATATACATCCTCTGTACCGGGGCTGTTATATACACTATATACAGCACAGGAGAGGGATATACATCCTCTGTACCGGGGCTGTTATATACACTATATACAGCACAGGAGAGGGATATACATCCTCTGTACCGGGGCTGTTATATACACTATATACAGCACAGGAGAGGGATATACATCCTCTGTACCGGGGCTGTTATATACACTATATACAGCACAGGAGAGGGATATACATCCTCTGTACCGGGGCTGTTATACACACTATATACAGCACGGGAGACGGATATACATCCTCTGTACTGGGGCTGTTATATACACTATATACAGCACAGGAGAGGGATATACATCCTCTGTACCGGGGCTGTTATATACACTATATACAGCACAGGAGAGGGATATACATCCTCTGTACCGGGGCTGTTATATACACTATATACAGCACGGGAGAGGGATATACATCCTCTGTACTGGGGCTGTTATATACACTATATACAGCACAGGAGAGGGATATACATCCTCTGTACCGGGCGGTTATATACACTATATACAGCACAGGAGAGGGATATACATCCTCTGTACCGGGGCTGTTATACACTATATACAGCACGGGAGAGGGATATACATCCTCTGTACCGGGGCTGTTATATACACTATATACAGCACGGGAGAGGGATATACATCCTCTGTACCGGGGCTGTTATATACACTATATACAGCACAGGAGAGGGATATACATCCTCTGTACCAGAGCTGTTATATACACTATATACAGCACAGGAGAGGGATATACATCCTCTGTACCGGGGCTGTTATATACGCTATATACAGCACAGGAGAGAGATATACATCCTCTGTACCGGGGCTGTTATATACACTATATACAGCACAGGAGAGGGATATACATCCTCTGTACCGGGGCTGTTATATACACTATATACAGCACGGGAGAGGGATATACATCCTCTGTACCGGGGCTGTTATATACACTATATACAGCACAGGAGAGGGATATACATCCTCTGTACCGGGGCTGTTATATACACTATATACAGCACGGGAGAGGGATATACATCCTCTGTACCGGGGCTGTTATATACACTATATACAGCACGGGAGAGGGATATACATCCTCTGTACCGGGGCTGTTATATACACTATATACAGCACAGGAGAGGGATATACATCCTCTGTACCGGGGCTGTTATATACACTATATACAGCACAGGAGAGGGATATACATCCTCTGTACCGGGGCTGTTATATACACTATATACAGCACGGGAGAGGGATATACATCCTCTGTACCGGGTCTGTTATATACACTATATACAGCACAGGAGAGGGATATACATCCTCTGTACCGGGGCTGTTATATACACTATATACAGCACAGGAGAGGGATATACGTCCTCTGTACCGGGGCTGTTATATACACTATATACAGCACAGGAGAGAGATATACATCCTCTGTACCGGGGCTGTTATATACGCTATATACAGCACAGGAGAGGGATATACATCCTCTGTACCGGGGCTGTTATATACACTATATACAGCACAGGAGAGGGATATACATCCTCTGTACCGGGGCTGTTATATACACTATATACAGCACGGGAGAGGGATATACATCCTCTGTACCGGGGCTGTTATATACACTATATACAGCACAGGAGAGGGATATACATCCTCTGTACCGGGGCTGTTATATACACTATATACAGCACAGGAGAGGGATATACATCCTCTGTACCGGGGCTGTTATATACACTATATACAGCACAGGAGAGGGATATACATCCTCTGTACCGGGGCTGTTATATACACTATATACAGCACAGGAGAGGGATATACATCCTCTGTACCGGGGCTGTTATATACACTATATACAGCACAGGAGAGGGATATACATCCTCTGTACCGGGGCTGTTATATACGCTATATACAGCACAGGAGAGGGATATACATCCTCTGTACCGGGCTGTTATATACACTATATACAGCACGGGAGAGGGATATACGTCCTCTGTACCGGGGCTGTTATATACACTATATACAGCACGGGAGAGGGATATACGTCCTCTGTACCGGGGCTGTTATATACACTATATACAGCACAGGAGAGGGATATACATCCTCTGTACCGGGGCTGTTATATACACTATATACAGCACAGGAGAGGGATATACATCCTCTGTACCGGGGCTGTTATATACACTATATACAGCACAGGAGAGGGATATACATCCTCTGTACCGGGGCTGTTATATACGCTATATACAGCACAGGAGAGGGATATACATCCTCTGTACCGGGGCTGTTATATACGCTATATACAGCACAGGAGAGGGATATACATCCTCTGTACCGGGGCTGTTATATACACTATATACAGCACCGGGGAGGGATATACATCCTCTGTACCGGGGCTGTTATATACACTATATACAGCACGGGGGAGGGATATACATCCTCTGTACCGGAGCTGTTATATACACTATATACAGCACGGGAGAGGGATATACATCCTCTGTACCGGAGCTGTTATATACACTATATACAGCACAGGAGAGGGATATACATCCTCTGTACCGGGGCTGTTATATACACTATATACAGCACGGGAGAGGGATATACATCCTCTGTACCGGGGCTGTTATATACACTATATACAGCACGGGGGAGGGATATACATCCTCTGTACCGGGGCTGTTATATACACTATATACAGCACGGGAGAGGGATATACATCCTCTGTACCGGGGCTGTTATATGCACTATATACAGCACGGGAGAGGGATATACATCCTCTGTACCGGGGCTGTTATATGCACTATATACAGCACAGGAGAGGGATATACATCCTCTGTACCGGGGCTGTTATATACACTATATACAGCACAGGAGAGGGATATACATCCTCTGTACCGGGGCTGTTATATACACTATATACAGCACCGGGGAGGGATATACATCCTCTGTACCGGGGCTGTTATATACACTATATACAGCACGGGAGAGGGATATACATCCTCTGTACCGGGGCTGTTATATGCACTATATACAGCACAGGAGAGGGATATACATCCTCTGTACCGGGGCTGTTATATACACTATATACAGCACGGGAGAGGGATATACATCCTCTGTACCGGGGCTGTTATATACACTATATACAGCACAGGAGAGGGATATACATCCTCTGTACCGGGGCTGTTATATACACTATATACAGCACAGGAGAGGGATATACATCCTCTGTACCGGGGCTGTTATATACACTATATACAGCACAGGAGAGGGATATACATCCTCTGTACCGGGGCTGTTATATACACTATATACAGCACAGGAGAGGGATATACATCCTCTGTACCGGGGCTGTTATATACACTATATACAGCACGGGAGAGGGATATACATCCTCTGTACCGGGGCTGTTATATACACTATATACAGCACGGGAGAGGGATATACATCCTCTGTACCGGGGCTGTTATATACACTATATACAGCACAGGAGAGGGATATACATCCTCTGTACCGGGGCTGTTATATACACTATATACAGCACAGGAGAGGGATATACATCCTCTGTACCGGGGCTGTTATATACACTATAAACAGCACAGGAGAGGGATATACATCCTCTGTACCGGGGCTGTTATATACACTATATACAGCACGGGAGAGGGATATACATCCTCTGTACCGGGGCTGTTATATACACTATATACAGCACGGGAGAGGGATATACATCCTCTGTACCGGGGCTGTTATATACACTATAAACAGCACAGGAGAGGGATATACATCCTCTGTACCGGGGCTGTTATATACACTATATACAGCACAGGAGAGGGATATACATCCTCTGTACCGGGGCTGTTATATACACTATATACAGCACGGGAGAGGGATATACATCCTCTGTACCGGGGCTGTTATATACACTATATACAGCACGGGAGAGGGATATACATCCTCTGTACCGGGGCTGTTATATACACTATATACAGCACAGGAGAGGGATATACATCCTCTATACCGGGGCTGTTATATACACTATATACAGCACAGGAGAGGGATAAACATCCTCTGTACGGGGGCTGTTATATACGCTATATACAGCACGGGAGAGGGATATACATCCTCTGTACCGGGGCTGTTATACACACTATATACAGCACAGGAGAGAGATATACATCCTCTGTACCGGGGCTGTTATATACACTATATACAGCACAGGAGAGGGATATACATCCTCTGTACGGGGGCTGTTATATACACTATATACAGCACAGGAGAGGGATATACATCCTCTGTACCGGGGCTGTTATACACACTATATACAGCACAGGAGAGAGATATACATCCTCTGTACCGGGGCTGTTATATACACTATATACAGCACAGGAGAGGGATATACATCCTCTGTACCGGGGCTGTTATATACACTATATACAGCACAGGAGAGGGATATACATCCTCTGTACCGGGGCTGTTATATACACTATATACAGCACAGGAGAGGGATATACATCCTCTGTACCGGGACTGTTATATACACTATATACAGCACAGGAGAGGGATATACATCCTCTGTACCGGGGCTGTTATACACACTATATACAGCACAGGAGAGAGATATACATCCTCTGTACCGGGGCTGTTATATACACTATATACAGCACAGGAGAGGGATATACATCCTCTGTACCGGGGCTGTTATATACACTATATACAGCACAGGAGAGGGATATACATCCTCTGTACCGGGGCTGTTATATACACTATATACAGCACGGGAGAGGGATATACATCCTCTGTACGGGGGCTGTTATATACACTATATACAGCACAGGAGAGGGATATACATCCTCTGTACGGGGGCTGTTATATACACTATATACAGCACAGGAGAGGGATATACATCCTCTGTACGGGGGCTGTTATATACACTATATACAGCACAGGAGAGGGATATACATCCTCTGTACGGGGGCTGTTATATACACTATATACAGCACAGGAGAGGGATATACATCCTCTGTACCGGGACTGTTATATACACTATATACAGCACGGGAGAGGGATATACATCCTTTGTACCGGGGCTGTTATATACACTATATACAGCACGGGAGAGGGATATACATCCTCTGTACCGGGGCTGTTATATACGCTATATACAGCACGGGAGAGAGATATACATCCTCTGTACCGGGGCTGTTATATACGCTATATACAGCACAGGAGAGGGATATACATCCTCTGTACCGGGGCTGTTATATACGCTATATACAGCACGGGAGAGGGATATACATCCTCTGTACCGGGGCTGTTATATACACTATATACAGCACGGGAGAGGGATATACATCCTCTGTACCGGGGCTGTTATATACACTATATACAGCACGGGAGAGGGATATACATCCTCTGTACCGGGGCTGTTATATACACTATATACAGCACAGGAGAGGGATATACATCCTCTGTACCGGGGCTGTTATATACACTATATACAGCACGGGAGAGGGATATACATCCTCTGTACCGGGGCTGTTATATACACTATATACAGCACAGGAGAGGGATATACATCCTCTGTACCGGGGCTGTTATATACACTATATACAGCACGGGAGAGGGATATACATCCTCTGTACCGGGGCTGTTATACACACTATATACAGCACGGGAGACGGATATACATCCTCTGTACCGGGGCTGTTATATACACTATATACAGCACAGGAGAGGGATATACATCCTCTGTACCGGGGCTGTTATATACACTATATACAGCACGGGAGAGGGATATACATCCTCTGTACCGGGGCTGTTATATACGCTATATACAGCACAGGAGAGGGATATACATCCTCTGTACCGGGGCTGTTATATACACTATATACAGCACGGGAGAGGGATATACATCCTCTGTACCGGGGCTGTTATATACACTATATACAGCACGGGAGAGGGATATACATCCTCTGTACCGGGGCTGTTATATACACTATATACAGCACGGGGGAGGGATATACATCCTCTGTACCGGGGCTGTTATATACACTATATACAGCACAGCAGAGAGATATACATCCTCTGTACCGGGGCTGTTATATACGCTATATACAGCACAGGAGAGGGATATACATCCTCTGTACCGGGGCTGTTATATACGCTATATACAGCACAGGAGAGGGATATACATCCTCTGTACCGGGCCTGTTATATACGCTATATACAGCACAGGAGAGGGATATACATCCTCTGTACCGGGGCTGTTATATACACTATATACAGCACGGGAGAGGGATATACATCCTCTGTACCGGGGCTGTTATATACACTATATACAGCACGGGAGAGGGATATACATCCTCTGTACCGGGGCTGTTATATACACTATATACAGCACGGGAGAGGGATATACATCCTCTGTACCGGGGCTGTTATATACACTATATACAGCACAGGAGAGGGATATACATCCTCTGTACCGGGGCTGTTATATACACTATATACAGCACAGGAGAGGGATATACATCCTCTGTACCGGGGCTGTTATACACACTATATACAGCACGGGAGACGGATATACATCCTCTGTACCGGGGCTGTTATATACACTATATACAGCACAGGAGAGGGATATACATCCTCTGTACCGGGGCTGTTATATACACTATATACAGCACAGGAGAGGGATATACATCCTCTGTACCGGGGCTGTTATATACACTATATACAGCACAGGAGAGGGATATACATCCTCTGTACCGGGGCTGTTATATACACTATATACAGCACAGGAGAGGGATATACATCCTCTGTACCGGGGCTGTTATATACACTATATACAGCACAGGAGAGGGATATACATCCTCTGTACCGGGGCTGTTATACACACTATATACAGCACGGGAGACGGATATACATCCTCTGTACTGGGGCTGTTATATACACTATATACAGCACAGGAGAGGGATATACATCCTCTGTACCGGGGCTGTTATATACACTATATACAGCACAGGAGAGGGATATACATCCTCTGTACCGGGGCTGTTATATACACTATATACAGCACGGGAGAGGGATATACATCCTCTGTACTGGGGCTGTTATATACACTATATACAGCACAGGAGAGGGATATACATCCTCTGTACCGGGCGGTTATATACACTATATACAGCACAGGAGAGGGATATACATCCTCTGTACCGGGGCTGTTATACACTATATACAGCACGGGAGAGGGATATACATCCTCTGTACCGGGGCTGTTATATACACTATATACAGCACGGGAGAGGGATATACATCCTCTGTACCGGGGCTGTTATATACACTATATACAGCACAGGAGAGGGATATACATCCTCTGTACCAGAGCTGTTATATACACTATATACAGCACAGGAGAGGGATATACATCCTCTGTACCGGGGCTGTTATATACGCTATATACAGCACAGGAGAGAGATATACATCCTCTGTACCGGGGCTGTTATATACACTATATACAGCACAGGAGAGGGATATACATCCTCTGTACCGGGGCTGTTATATACACTATATACAGCACGGGAGAGGGATATACATCCTCTGTACCGGGGCTGTTATATACACTATATACAGCACAGGAGAGGGATATACATCCTCTGTACCGGGGCTGTTATATACACTATATACAGCACGGGAGAGGGATATACATCCTCTGTACCGGGGCTGTTATATACACTATATACAGCACGGGAGAGGGATATACATCCTCTGTACCGGGGCTGTTATATACACTATATACAGCACAGGAGAGGGATATACATCCTCTGTACCGGGGCTGTTATATACACTATATACAGCACAGGAGAGGGATATACATCCTCTGTACCGGGGCTGTTATATACACTATATACAGCACGGGAGAGGGATATACATCCTCTGTACCGGGTCTGTTATATACACTATATACAGCACAGGAGAGGGATATACATCCTCTGTACCGGGGCTGTTATATACACTATATACAGCACAGGAGAGGGATATACGTCCTCTGTACCGGGGCTGTTATATACACTATATACAGCACAGGAGAGAGATATACATCCTCTGTACCGGGGCTGTTATATACGCTATATACAGCACAGGAGAGGGATATACATCCTCTGTACCGGGGCTGTTATATACACTATATACAGCACAGGAGAGGGATATACATCCTCTGTACCGGGGCTGTTATATACACTATATACAGCACGGGAGAGGGATATACATCCTCTGTACCGGGGCTGTTATATACACTATATACAGCACAGGAGAGGGATATACATCCTCTGTACCGGGGCTGTTATATACACTATATACAGCACAGGAGAGGGATATACATCCTCTGTACCGGGGCTGTTATATACACTATATACAGCACAGGAGAGGGATATACATCCTCTGTACCGGGGCTGTTATATACACTATATACAGCACAGGAGAGGGATATACATCCTCTGTACCGGGGCTGTTATATACACTATATACAGCACAGGAGAGGGATATACATCCTCTGTACCGGGGCTGTTATATACGCTATATACAGCACAGGAGAGGGATATACATCCTCTGTACCGGGCTGTTATATACACTATATACAGCACGGGAGAGGGATATACGTCCTCTGTACCGGGGCTGTTATATACACTATATACAGCACGGGAGAGGGATATACGTCCTCTGTACCGGGGCTGTTATATACACTATATACAGCACAGGAGAGGGATATACATCCTCTGTACCGGGGCTGTTATATACACTATATACAGCACAGGAGAGGGATATACATCCTCTGTACCGGGGCTGTTATATACACTATATACAGCACAGGAGAGGGATATACATCCTCTGTACCGGGGCTGTTATATACGCTATATACAGCACAGGAGAGGGATATACATCCTCTGTACCGGGGCTGTTATATACGCTATATACAGCACAGGAGAGGGATATACATCCTCTGTACCGGGGCTGTTATATACACTATATACAGCACCGGGGAGGGATATACATCCTCTGTACCGGGGCTGTTATATACACTATATACAGCACGGGGGAGGGATATACATCCTCTGTACCGGAGCTGTTATATACACTATATACAGCACGGGAGAGGGATATACATCCTCTGTACCGGAGCTGTTATATACACTATATACAGCACAGGAGAGGGATATACATCCTCTGTACCGGGGCTGTTATATACACTATATACAGCACGGGAGAGGGATATACATCCTCTGTACCGGGGCTGTTATATACACTATATACAGCACGGGGGAGGGATATACATCCTCTGTACCGGGGCTGTTATATACACTATATACAGCACGGGAGAGGGATATACATCCTCTGTACCGGGGCTGTTATATGCACTATATACAGCACGGGAGAGGGATATACATCCTCTGTACCGGGGCTGTTATATGCACTATATACAGCACAGGAGAGGGATATACATCCTCTGTACCGGGGCTGTTATATACACTATATACAGCACAGGAGAGGGATATACATCCTCTGTACCGGGGCTGTTATATACACTATATACAGCACCGGGGAGGGATATACATCCTCTGTACCGGGGCTGTTATATACACTATATACAGCACGGGAGAGGGATATACATCCTCTGTACCGGGGCTGTTATATGCACTATATACAGCACAGGAGAGGGATATACATCCTCTGTACCGGGGCTGTTATATACACTATATACAGCACGGGAGAGGGATATACATCCTCTGTACCGGGGCTGTTATATACACTATATACAGCACAGGAGAGGGATATACATCCTCTGTACCGGGGCTGTTATATACACTATATACAGCACAGGAGAGGGATATACATCCTCTGTACCGGGGCTGTTATATACACTATATACAGCACAGGAGAGGGATATACATCCTCTGTACCGGGGCTGTTATATACACTATATACAGCACAGGAGAGGGATATACATCCTCTGTACCGGGGCTGTTATATACACTATATACAGCACGGGAGAGGGATATACATCCTCTGTACCGGGGCTGTTATATACACTATATACAGCACGGGAGAGGGATATACATCCTCTGTACCGGGGCTGTTATATACACTATATACAGCACAGGAGAGGGATATACATCCTCTGTACCGGGGCTGTTATATACACTATATACAGCACAGGAGAGGGATATACATCCTCTGTACCGGGGCTGTTATATACACTATAAACAGCACAGGAGAGGGATATACATCCTCTGTACCGGGGCTGTTATATACACTATATACAGCACGGGAGAGGGATATACATCCTCTGTACCGGGGCTGTTATATACACTATATACAGCACGGGAGAGGGATATACATCCTCTGTACCGGGGCTGTTATATACACTATAAACAGCACAGGAGAGGGATATACATCCTCTGTACCGGGGCTGTTATATACACTATATACAGCACAGGAGAGGGATATACATCCTCTGTACCGGGGCTGTTATATACACTATATACAGCACGGGAGAGGGATATACATCCTCTGTACCGGGGCTGTTATATACACTATATACAGCACGGGAGAGGGATATACATCCTCTGTACCGGGGCTGTTATATACACTATATACAGCACAGGAGAGGGATATACATCCTCTATACCGGGGCTGTTATATACACTATATACAGCACAGGAGAGGGATAAACATCCTCTGTACGGGGGCTGTTATATACGCTATATACAGCACGGGAGAGGGATATACATCCTCTGTACCGGGGCTGTTATACACACTATATACAGCACAGGAGAGAGATATACATCCTCTGTACCGGGGCTGTTATATACACTATATACAGCACAGGAGAGGGATATACATCCTCTGTACGGGGGCTGTTATATACACTATATACAGCACAGGAGAGGGATATACATCCTCTGTACCGGGGCTGTTATACACACTATATACAGCACAGGAGAGAGATATACATCCTCTGTACCGGGGCTGTTATATACACTATATACAGCACAGGAGAGGGATATACATCCTCTGTACCGGGGCTGTTATATACACTATATACAGCACAGGAGAGGGATATACATCCTCTGTACCGGGGCTGTTATATACACTATATACAGCACAGGAGAGGGATATACATCCTCTGTACCGGGACTGTTATATACACTATATACAGCACAGGAGAGGGATATACATCCTCTGTACCGGGGCTGTTATACACACTATATACAGCACAGGAGAGAGATATACATCCTCTGTACCGGGGCTGTTATATACACTATATACAGCACAGGAGAGGGATATACATCCTCTGTACCGGGGCTGTTATATACACTATATACAGCACAGGAGAGGGATATACATCCTCTGTACCGGGGCTGTTATATACACTATATACAGCACGGGAGAGGGATATACATCCTCTGTACCGGGGCTGTTATATACACTATATACAGCACGGGAGAGGGATATACATCCTCTGTACCGGGGCTGTTATATACACTATATACAGCACAGGAGAGGGATATACATCCTCTGTACCGGGGCTGTTATATACGCTATATACAGCACAGGAGAGGGATATACATCCTCTGTACCGGGGCTGTTATATACACTATATACAGCACAGGAGAGGGATATACATCCTCTGTACCGGGGCTGTTATATACACTATATACAGCACAGGAGAGGGATATACATCCTCTGTACCGGGGCTGTTATATACACTATATACAGCACAGGAGAGGGATATACATCCTCTGTACCGGGGCTGTTATATACACTATATACAGCACGGGAGAGGGATATACATCCTCTGTACCGGGCTGTTATATACACTATATACAGCACGGGAGAGGGATATACATCCTCTGTACCGGGGCTGTTATATACACTATATACAGCACAGGAGAGGGATATACATCCTCTGTACCGGGCTGTTATATACACTATATACAGCACAGGAGAGGGATATACATCCTCTGTACCGGGGCTGTTATATACACTATATACAGCACGGGAGAGGGATATACATCCTCTGTACCGGGGCTGTTATATACACTATATACAGCACAGGAGAGGGATATACATCCTCTGTACCGGGGCTGTTATATACACTATATACAGCACAGGAGAGGGATATACATCCTCTGTACGGGGGCTGTTATATACGCTATATACAGCACAGGAGAGGGATATACATCCTCTGTACCGGGGCTGTTATATACACTATATACAGCACGGGAGAGGGATATACATCCTCTGTACCGGGGCTGTTATATACACTATATACAGCACAGGAGAGGGATATACATCCTCTGTACGGGGGCTGTTATATACACTATATACAGCACGGGAGAGGGATATACATCCTCTGTACCGGGGCTGTTATATACACTATATACAGCACAGGAGAGGGATATACATCCTCTGTACTGGGGCTGTTATATACACTATATACAGCACGGGAGACGGATATACATCCTCTGTACCGGGGCTGTTATATACACTATATACAGCACAGGAGAGGGATATACATCCTCTGTACCGGGACTGTTATATACACTATATACAGCACGGGAGAGGGATATACATCCTCTGTACGGGGGCTGTTATATACACTATATACAGCACGGGAGAGGGATATACATCCTCTGTACCGGGGCTGTTATATACACTATATACAGCACGGGAGAGGGATATACATCCTCTGTACGGGGGCTGTTATATACACTATATACAGCACGGGAGAGGGATATACATCCTCTGTACCGGGGCTGTTATATACACTATATACAGCACAGGAGAGGGATATACATCCTCTGTACCGGGACTGTTATATACACTATATACAGCACGGGAGAGGGATATACATCCTCTGTACCGGGGCTGTTATATACACTATATACAGCACGGGAGAGGGATATACATCCTCTGTACCGGGGCTGTTATATACACTATATACAGCACGGGGGAGGGATATACATCCTCTGTACCGGGGCTGTTATATACACTATATACAGCACAGGAGAGGGATATACATCCTCTGTACCGGGGCTGTTATATACACTATATACAGCACGGGAGAGGGATATACATCCTCTGTACCGGGTCTGTTATATACACTATATACAGCACAGGAGAGGGATATACATCCTCTGTACCGGGGCTGTTATATACACTATATACAGCACGGGAGAGGGATATACATCCTCTGTACCGGGGCTGTTATATACACTATATACAGCACAGGAGAGGGATATACATCCTCTGTACCGGGGCTGTTATATACACTATATACAGCACGGGAGAGGGGTATACATCCTCTGTACCGGGGCTGTTATATACACTATATACAGCACAGGAGAGGGATATACATCCTCTGTACGGGGGCTGTTATATACACTATATACAGCACGGGAGAGGGATATACATCCTCTGTACCGGGGCTGTTATATACACTATATACAGCACGGGAGAGGGATATACATCCTCTGTACCGGGGCTGTTATATACACTATATACAGCACAGGAGAGGGATATACATCCTCTGTACGGGGGCTGTTATATGCACTATATACAGCACAGGAGAGGGATATACATCCTCTGTACCGGGGCTGTTATATACGCTATATACAGCACAGGAGAGGGATATACATCCTCTGTACCGGGGCTGTTATATACACTATATACAGCACAGGAGAGGGATATACATCCTCTGTACCGGGGCTGTTATATACGCTATATACAGCACAGGAGAGGGATATACATCCTCTGTACCGGGGCTGTTATATACACTATATACAGCACGGGAGAGGGATATACATCCTCTGTACCGGGGCTGTTATACACACTATATACAGCACGGGAGACGGATATACATCCTCTGTACGGGGGCTGTTATATACACTATATACAGCACAGGAGAGGGATATACATCCTCTGTACCGGGGCTGTTATACACACTATATACAGCACAGGAGAGAGATATACATCCTCTGTACCGGGGCTGTTATATACACTATATACAGCACAGGAGAGGGATATACATCCTCTGTACCGGGGCTGTTATATACACTATATACAGCACGGGAGAGGGATATACATCCTCTGTACCGGGGCTGTTATATACACTATATACAGCACAGGAGAGGGATATACATCCTCTGTACCGGGGCTGTTATATACACTATATACAGCACGGGAGAGGGATATACATCCTCTGTACCGGGGCTGTTATATACACTATATACAGCACGGGAGAGGGATATACATCCTCTGTACCTGGGCTGTTATATACACTATATACAGCACAGGAGAGGGATATACGTCCTCTGTACCGGGGCTGTTATATACACTATATACAGCACGGGAGAGGGATATACATCCTCTGTACCGGGGCTGCTATATACGCTATATACAGCACGGGAGAGGGATATACATCCTCTGTACCGGGGCTGTTATATACACTATATACAGCACGGGAGAGGGATATACATCCTCTGTACCGGGGCTGTTATATACACTATATACAGCACAGGAGAGGGATATACATCCTCTGTACCGGGGCTGTTATATACACTATATACAGCACAGGAGAGGGATATACATCCTCTGTACCGGGGCTGTTATATACACTATATACAGCACGGGAGAGGGATATACATCCTCTGTACCGGGGCTGTTATATACACTATATACAGCACGGGAGAGGGATATACATCCTCTGTACCGGGGCTGTTATATACACTATATACAGCACAGGAGAGGGATATACATCCTCTGTACGGGGGCTGTTATATACACTATATACAGCACAGGAGAGGGATATACATCCTCTGTACCGGGGCTGTTATATACACTATATACAGCACGGGGGAGGGATATACATCCTCTGTACGGGGACTGTTATATACACTATATACAGCACGGGAGAGGGATATACATCCTCTGTACGGGGGCTGTTATATACACTATATACAGCACGGGAGAGGGATATACATCCTCTGTACCGGGGCTGTTATATGCACTATATACAGCACAGGAGAGGGATATACATCCTCTGTACCGGGGCTGTTATATACACTATATACAGCACGGGAGAGGGATATACATCCTCTGTACCGCTTACTAGTGCAGGCCCAGGTCCATTTTAAAGGAGCACTCAACAGATATAACACAGAGGCTCATCATATCCTGACACCCTCCATATATAATTTTTCAGATGAATTACAAAAGGGAAGGGAGACAAAGTTACTGAGACTGTTCTCTTTTCCCAATACAGGATGTGGTTATTATAATCTGGGCCCCTCTAAGGGGAGGCGCCATAGCAGACACGTGATAGTCCTATTGTATTTACATTGACAAACATTGTATTCTCACCTGTAGATGAAAGGAACTTACAGAATAACTAAACCTTTGAAGAATTTATTTATTTGTCACAGAAATGAAAAGTGCAGATTATAGTAAAGGTTGTAATACACATCATTAAGTAAAGCAGTTTCTTTATGTCTTGTTTCTGCTCTTTCTCCTGTAGTGAGCAGTGTATATGAAAGCCTTCTGAGCTCCAGTTAGGAAGGCCAATGACTATCCAGGGGATGGTCTGTAAGGAGGTAAGTCATTAGACACTTTATCAGGTTCCTTTATCTCTCATCTGTTAGTGGATACAGGAGAGAAAGATGATTTACACAAACTTATTACTGATAAACCAGGGACATTACTCATAGATCCAGGCACCGGGACTGTGATAATCTTATTATATGTGTTATCCATGGCCTGCTTCCTTCTAAAATCAATGTTTAAAACTATGCTAATAAGCCTGAAGTGCTCATGGGGGTGTTATCAGAGCCCAGCTGTGCTGTAGCTTCAAAGGCTGTTACAATGTGCAGGAGCACTCTCCCCCCACACACACACTGTATGAGATTACAGCAGGCAGAGTGATAAAATGCCGAGGAAGCAAGAGGGAGGGTGACAATGTAACAGCCTTTGGAGCTGCTGCACCCAGAGTCCCTTCAGGCTCATTAGCATAATTTTAAAAGTTGATGGAAGGAGGCCATGCATAGCAGATACAAGAAGATATAAGAACATTACCACAGTCACAGTGCCTGGTTCGATGAGTAGATGTCCCTGGTTTATCAGGATGGATTTCTGATTTCCTTGGAAATGCGTTCACACATTGCGTTTCAGATACATATTTAAATGCATGTAAAGTGCTAGTGGGAGGGGCTTCACTAAAGCAAATATACATTTCCAATAAAACGCATGCGTCATGGAATGAGCACCATATAATCTGCATTACTGACATGCAAAACATGTTTTACACACTTTCAAACGCATGTGTTTTAGTGGAAACGCACATGCGGTTTAGTCAAGCCCCTCCCTCTTGCATTTTGGATGCATTTAAAAATGTATCCGAAATGCAATGTGTGAATGCAACCTAAAGGATTTTTCCAAGAACAGGCGAAAACTTGGCCAAACAAATGAACCTAACCAATACAAACCTGATACGTTTCCTCCGGTGGTTCACGTTCTTGATTTGTCTGCAGCGGTGACACACTGGGGCTTATTTACTAAGGGTCACGGATCGCAATTTCGTGAGACTGTTCGCCGTTTTTCGGGATTTGCTCGGCTTTGACAGGTATTTAACAGGTGTCTGCACTGGGATTGTGTCGCACGCGATTGGATTTTGGCGCCGCTGGCACAAATCGGGGGCGGGCTGTCAGATGTTTCGACTTATTTGGACTGAGCGCGGGATTTAACTTTCAAATTTGTGTCACAAGCCCAAGCACTTACATGCACCGGGAAGAAGAAGGTGAACTCTGTCAGACCTGAGCGGGGAAGCGACACATGCAGGATATCGGGCGCACGATCTTAGTGAATCGCGGCAATTATCGTCAGACAACGCACTTTCGGGGAACTCGCTGGACCAGGTAAGTAAATGTGCCCCACTGTGCGCCTATGTGACTGCTGCAGCCTAACACTGACCTCAGCAGTTACCATCAATGCAGTGGTCACCTACCTCTTCACGTATTAGATGGCAGACCACCAGACCAATGTCAGTCCGTACAGACCCTGGAGCTGTAACCATAGATGATTCACCGGATTGTGGGGGTAGTAGTCCATAAATAGGTCCACCTTTTTATTGACCCCCTATGACTTTTTTTGGAAATTTTTTAAATGTAAGGGTGGCTCCGAGGAAGGGAAACATCTCCAAACCCTAATCCTAAAGCCATGAGATCCGGATAGGGACCCGAGCATAAAGATCCTTATCTATATTAAAAAGTTTGAGAACTTTTTTTTTTTTTTTTTTTAACTAATGAGAAGTAAACCGATCCGGAAGTTTCTTTCGGCAGCTCCACACTTAGCTACATTGAGTGTTATATAAGTATAGTATGTTACTCTAAACCCCGGCCGTGCTCCTGCATGGTAAAGCAGGCAAGAGGTGATCTATCCGCAGCCGCTGGAAAGAGATAACACGGCCATGAAAAAATCATTAGAACCCAAGCTGCCCGCAAAGGAGAGGGGCCATGAAACACAAGCCCGGCCGCAGGGACACCAGGAACCGCACCGACTATTGTACAGGCTCCATTATCATCAGGACAGGACATGTAGGACATGACAGGTGCATGCAGGGTGACATCTCCCATTGTATCCCCCCCAAAATACACTGCGGACAGATGTGCCTATTATAAGACGTACAATCAGATCCTATAGATAACGTTAGAGATGAGGACATCGGATCACGTGGGTAACAAATCTCTTTACTTGCTGCATAGATGACCATTCACACTGAAATGTCCTTTCTAGAATTCCCTCTTATAATATGTCAAATCTCCCCCTAAAGTCAAGTGAAAATGAGCAGAGACGAGTCATATTTTAGAGGAGCATCAATTCAGGCTCCTATCTTTGAGTCTGTAGCACCCAGAAACATGCTGCTGGTTTCATATTAAAGATAAGAACTTCATCTTTCAGGCTTATGGCCTGGCCAGAGATACAGGCAGTTAAAGACATAGGGGCTTATTTATTAAGGGTCCACGGCTGCACATTCGTTGGATTTTCCGACGTTTTTGGGATTTGCGCCACTGAAAGTGAAAGGTATTTAACTGGGGATTGTGTCGTACGCGATCAGATCGAACTTTCATGCAACAGAAATCGGGGGGCGTGGCCGTCGAACGATCTGACAGATTCGGCTGAGCATGGGATTTAAGATTCAAATTGTGTCGCAAGACATTACACTTACATGCACCGGGAAGAAGAAGGTGAACTCCTGCGGACCTGAGCGGGGAAGCGACACATGCAGGATATCAGGTGCACGATCTTAGTGAATCGCGGCATAGGGCATGATCGCCGGACAATGCACTCAGGGGACGCGTCAGGACAGGTAAGTAAATTTGCCCCATTGTTGGAAATGCAAGCTGCAGATAAACACCCAGTTCTGCTTTTTTCTAAACTGCCTGTTGAAACTGCTGGTTCCATAGATCCTAATGGGATGTGAAAGATAAGATTCTTATCTTTAATATGGCAGCATTATCATGTTACTAGGTGCGACAGAACCAGAGTCTGCAACCACTAAACTTAACTCTTCTCAAGTAAAATATGACTCGTCTCTGCTCTAAGGAAATTTTTAAAAAGGACATTTCATCCCCTACCTGAGGAGGCTGGTAGTTTGCTGGGGTAAAACCTGGTGGCAGGTTCTCATTAATGGGTTAATTACCTGGCTAACTTTGACTGGAGCTGAAAATGGCATCTTCCTAACCCATCATAACTTGATTTTGTAATGCACAGTCCATACAGCTACACGTGTGAAGGTGGGGTGGTAGAAGCTGCAGATTTGCCCCGTGTAAGTCATGTCACCTGCCCCGGATATGCCATCTGATGGGAAGGGGCCCACGTTGTATTTGCAGCAGTATTGAGGTCATGCTGAAGCTCGGGCACAATGGGCTCTTTCTGGACGGTAAACAGTATTCAGGAGATTTGTATTATAGCTCTAAGTGGAGGGACCTGCCAAGATTTCCCTCAGCCCCAAAAAAATACAAGAGATGAGAGTAATAGAACCTCCATTGTAACCTTTGTTGTCACAGATTGCAGAGCGATGGTTTCTGGTTACTCTCACCCCTTCATCTGCCCGGACCCACACTGAATGGGTGCATGAAAGCAGAAATGGGGACACATGGCTGCTATTTGATTTGATAAGGTCCATTAACCACTTAAAAAGTGAACCTGTCACATATTGCAAACAGGTAGCATGTTATAGAGCATGAGGAGCTGAGCAGATTGTACACAGTGTCCTGTCTGCAGGCAGCATGTTATAGAGCAGGAGGAGCTGAGCAGATTGTACATGGTGTCCTATCTGCAGGCAGTATGTTATAGAGCAGGAGGAGCTGAGCAGATTGTACATAGTGTCCTGTCTGCAGGCAGCATGTTATAGAGCAGGAGGAGCTGAGCAGATTGTACATAGTGTCCTATCTGCAGGCAGCATGTTATAGAGCAGGAGGAGCTGAGCAGATTGTACATAGTGTCCTATCTGCAGGCAGCATGTTATAGAGCAGGAGGAGCTGAGCAGATTGTACATAGTGTCCTATCTGCAGGCAGCATGTTATAGAGCAGGAGGAGCTGAGCAGATTGTATATAGTGTCTTATCTGCAGGCAGCATGTTATAGTGCAGGAGGAGCTTAGCAGATTGTGTATAGTGTCCTATCTGCAGGCAGCATGTTATAGAGCAGGAGGAGATGAGCAGATTATACAGTGTCCTATCTGCATGCAGCATGTTATAGAGCAGGAGGAGCTGAGCACAGTATACATAGTGTCCTGTCTGCAGGCAGCATGTTATAGAGCAGGAGGAGCTGAGCAGATTGTACATAGTGTCCTATCTGCAGACAGCATGTTACAGAGCAGGAGCTGAGCAGAGTATACATAGTGTCCTATCTGCAGGCAGCATGTTATAGAGCAGGAGGAGCTGAGTAGATTGTACTTAGTGTCCTATCTGCTGGCAGCATGTTATAGAGCAGGAGGAGCTGAGCAGAGAGGACACTATGTACAATCTTCAAGAAGCAGAAAGAACATTTAATTCCCGACCTGCGGGGGCTGGTAATTTAGTGGGGTACAATCTGGCGACAGGTTCCCTTTAATGAGTTAATTATCATTATTTGTTCCATTTCACAGCTAAATGTGAAGGTTCATGATCCTAAATGTGTCCATAGGTCTCCTCCTTATCCATAACCTACCGTCACCACTAAATCCAGCGCCAACTGTGCAAATATTGTCCTGTGCTTGTAGGACCTAATTTCCCATCTTATCAAGGTCCTAAACACCTAAAGCTGTCATATAGTCATATAGATAAGGAAGATGTTGAGCGAATGCCGTCTATACTACAGGGAGAGAGGAAAAATCCTCTCTAACTGGACATGTTCACAGTCAACATGCCCAATCCTTCCCTCTCGCAGATAATCACCAGGCGGACAGCTCAAAGTTCCTCGTTACTTGTAACGACCTTGAAAAGTTCTTGGGTCTCCGAGTGCTTAAGATTAAAGCTGAGCTGTATTTATGTAAAACCTTGTTTTTACATAAATAATATTCCGTAATATTCCGTAATATGTCATATTTTGTGTATATATATCGATAGACATGAGAGTGTCCTGCTGTGCTCTGTGTGGGACGGGCACATTCGCCTTATGGCAGGTAACGTGTATTTAGACGCGGGTATAGACAGATGGAGACAACACAGTGGGGAGTCACTGGAAGCCTAAACGGATTAAACCTGGGAAGGAAAAAAAAAACTATCTGGATAATTGTTAAGCAGATTATACCATGGGCTCCCGAATGGGGGGACCAGGAGGTGACCTACACGAGTGGCGCAGGAATCAGAGACGAAGGTAATATTAGACAGGTGTAAAAAGGAAAAGATACAGACAGAATTGGCCTGATGGGGAGGAGGAGGGAGGGGATCCGGTTACCTGACTCTTTTATCTTTCCACCTGTACCATTTTTAGTCTGGAGGAAGGACACGGAGAGTTGGGAAAGAAATTTTTTTTAGTTTTTTTAAGTCATGGAAGGATAAATGAAGACGTCTTCCCCCCGAAGAGAAAGAAGCTTTCGATGTCGCTCTGAGAAATGAAGAGCGGAGAGAGAGAAAGTGTTCGCTCAGTTGAGTTGAATATTTGAGAAGAGACTCAACAAAAGGCGCATTGTTGCCCCGGTATACAGACTCATTGTGGTGGATGCAATAGCCGCACTATTGGTTACTGCCGGCTCGCGGTTCATTGAAAACCAGGGACGGAGCTTTTGTAATCCTAGATGTGGCCAATTAAAGCGGCTGCAGTCACCACTTGGCTGAGCAGTCTGCGTCCTAAGCTTAATATGTGAAGAGGAAAGTCCAGCTCCTCCGCGTCCAGTCTGGGAGGGGAGATGGCAATGTGCGGATTATAGGAAGGCGGCCGACAGCCCAAAGTAGAGGCAACCGGAGCAGGATCAAACCCGCGTCATTGGGTGTTAAGTTGAGGTGCTTTTAAGTTCATTCATTTTAATCCACATCTCTCCGGGCTGCTTACCAAGTGCCTACCCCTTTTTTGCGCTCCAGACTTGCTGGTAACACGAGACACTTTCGCTTGAGCGATAGTTTTTTTTTTTCGAGGAACAGAGGAAATTTAAAAAAAAAATAAAAAAATGCCAACCAATGGGATACACCAAATTCTGAAGATCCAGTTTGGATTGATCAATTGCGATAACAAGTATCTGACGGCGGAAGCTTTCGGCTTTAAAGTTTACGCTACTGCTCCGAGTCTGAAGAAGAAGCAGATATGGACTTTAGAGCAGGACGAGGTGGACAGCTCGGTGGTCTACCTCAAAAGCCACCACCTGGCAAGATATCTGTCTGCCGACAAGGATGGGAGGGTGTCGTGTGAGGCGGAAAAACCTGAGGGGGACTGTCGTTTTACCATAACTGCCCAGTCCGATGGCAGGTGGGCCCTCCAGTCCGATGTACACAAGAGGTTCTTCGGAGGTTCGGAAGACAAGTTGTCATGTTTTGCCCAAACCATTACGGAGACGGAGCTCTGGGCTGTGCACCTGGCTATCCATCCACAAGCTAACCTACTTAGCGTCAGCAGGAGAAGATACGCACATCTGAGCCCTCAAGAAGATGAGATCTCGACAGATAGTAATATACCGTGGGGTGTAGACGCCCTCATCACCCTGGTGTTCCAGGATAAAAAGTACTGCCTGAAAACGTGTGATAACAGGTACCTACGCAACGATGGGAAGCTGGTGAAAGATCCGGACAATGGCACAGGCTATACGTTGGAGTTCAAAGCTGGAAAGTTGGCCTTCAAAGATTGTAGTGGGAAGTACTTGACACCCATGGGGCCTACGGGAACACTGAAATCTGGGCGGAGCTCCAAACCTGGCAAAGATGAACTCTTCGATCTCGAGGAAAGTCACCCACAGGTTGTCTTCATGGCGTCCAATAAAAGATACATCTCCATCAGACAAGGTAAACTGAAAGCTTCACGTCAACTGCTGCTTGTGGAGTCATTGGTCAATGTATAAGATGATTGGTTCTTCCATGGTGAGAAATGTGGATGTTTATTCATGCTTTACTTAGTTTTACTTCTAGGACTTTATGCCAAAACCTTTGAGTTGTATATTGAGTGGATTTCAACAGTGCACGGTGCATAAATATTTGTTGTGACTGAGGGACATGTCTCCTTAAGTTCACATGGTGGTAAATTTGTAGCACATTTCTAGAAGTATAATCCATGAATATTAATATATGGCCCCAGAATTATGATAAGTTATTGTTTCCTCTGGCTATGCAAATCAGAAGTGCCAGTTTTGAGAAACCATGTGACCACATCTCCATTGGAATGAGTAGGGTAGAGTTTGACGTCAAAGAGGTTGTACATGGGGACCTCTTCTTACAAGGTCTTCTAAAAATTCTTCTAAATGTAATCTTCTTAAACATACGATTCTCAGAAACAAACGATGAATGTGCGAAATTTAGAAATGACCCTTTATAATAAGCCCATAAGAGCAATAGAGGTTTGTTAGCTGCGAGTTGATGTTGAGTGGGTCCTGGTTGTGACTTGGCCAAACTTCTGAAGATCCAACTTTCTAGTCTAAGCCCACTTGTGTATAGAATATGGGTTTTTTAAATTATCCATGATCATTACATACGATAAAATGAAGGAATAGTGATAAAAAGGGTTAAATATCCAGTAATAAGAAGTCAATGATTCGTGTTATTGCATGGGCAGCTCGGTTGTCTATGCAGCTTCTATGTGGAGCCAACAACTATATAGAATTTCCAGCAATTAGTGTAAAGTAATTCCAAGCTAGGACGGGATCATGGAATATCATGTGCATTTACCATTCAAGGGTAATGAAAATCCCAAATTGGTGTAAACCCAAATGAAGATGTCATGTTGGTCCTACCAAACCAAAAACAAGGTGATTTGTGCATTAGCATAGATCTAGTGAATCCACAGTGAAGCTCCTTTCCAAATCAGCAATGATCAGCAATTTTGGGCTGTCCCAAGCTCGGGAAGCCACTCGGAGTATGGAGATGTTCTTCGGGCTCCATACGATGTGTTGCTTCTAATTGTCGGAATAACCTGATGAGGTGGTTTCAACAGAAGACCTTCTATATAGGTCATCAATATCACTTAAGACTAACCCTTATTTGGGAGGAGAGCTTCATAGACTCTGTCTCTTTCTGGAGGACTCAATACACGTTC
Organism: Engystomops pustulosus; assembly: GCF_040894005.1. NCBI lineage: Eukaryota > Metazoa > Chordata > Amphibia > Anura > Leptodactylidae > Engystomops > Engystomops pustulosus. Next base: position 174,098,805 of record NC_092416.1, read on the forward strand.
CATTTCAATGGGCCCCATGTAATACTTTATCCCACCTGTGGTGGAGCTGTAGGGAAATTGAATTCTCGTTACTGAGCTACTTTACATATCAGTAGGACAACCAAGGTGAACACGTGAGCGTCCTGAAGGTTGTGACTGGTGTAGAGGGCCCGGTATAATGTATAGGACTATAATTGTAGGGGCATATACATAAGAGCTCTGGACAGGCTGTATATAGAAAGCCAATCATGGACTTATCCCCCAGCGATTACTATTCAGCTCCATCCCTGTCCATGGCTCTCAGGAGGCAATGACATGATATAATCACCATGTTCTGTAGTCTACCCCCGGGCTGCACAAATCACTGCTGAACTTGCAGACAGAAGACATGTCACAGTCTCGAGAAAATGGGATGCGGGTGTCTGCTGGTGTTGTCAGCCTCGAGCACATGTGATCTCTACTTGTCTGAAGAACGAGAGGGTCCCATTGTGCCTTCTTCAGCGTAGAGGTGGTCACATGCCACGTGAACCTACATGAGTAGATGTCCAAATTCCCATCATAGGTTGGGTGGGTGTTGGGTACCAATTTTCAACTAGTCAATTTACTTATCATAGGTGATCATAGGTAACCCCCCCCACCCCAATGCATTTGTTGTGGATCCCTTGGAGGTGGGAGCCAATTTGATCAATCCTGCACCTCCATGGCCGACATGATACCCTTCCATGAGAACCTAGCACACCTATGGAGGAAAGTATCTGATGGCCCTTCCTTTTAGATGTTACTGGGATGGTCTAGTGGCCAACGCTAGGATGATAAGTTGTGTGACCTTCTGGAAGGCTTCGAAAGTATCAGACTGACCACATACCTTAGGGTCAAGAGTAACTTCTGTTTTATAATGGATGGGAAGGAAAACGCCAGCTCGTGAGAAGATATGAAGAATGAAGGTATGAAGAACCAACCACTAGTATGGTCTTTCATGCCATGAGTGGTATGACCTTCTAGAAGACACCCTCTGGATGTATAGCAACCCAACAGTAGCACATTGACAACATACCTGAGGGTCTCAAGGACCTTCGATTTCACAATGGATGAGAAGGAAGATGCCTGCACAAGTTCTCTTGACACTAGGATGGTATGAGGAACCAATACTAGAAGGATCTTTTGTCTTACAAGTGGGTTGTCCTTCTGGAAGACTGAGACAGTCCCATAACAAAGCCAAAGTAGCACAATGACCACATATCTGAGGGTCCAAAGTACCTTTAGTTTTACAATGGATGAGATGGAAGATGACAATGGGATGGTTTGGTTGGAGGAACCTATAGTAGAAGAATCTTACATCTGATGAGTGGTATGACCTTATAGAAGACTGCATCTGTCCATAAAAACCTTACAGCACTACATGGACCTCATACCTGAGGATTTTATCAACAGGACACAGTGGAGACGTGCACAGAGCCTTCTGGAACCACCACCACATACAACAATGGAAGATGTTACTTGAGGGTCAGAGGAACCTTCTCTTATGCATGGGATGTTACCCTGATGGCTGTGTGTCGTCAGCCAGAAGGGGGGTCTCATTTTGATCCTGGTACGAGGTGCAGTCTTCACCCAGCAGGACAATATAGTCAACCAAGATGGTTTCCAGAGAAGGGACACTTGGGAGAGGTCACCGTCCATGGTATGACCAGGTCTGATGCTTATGGTCTCCAGCCTCTCGTGACAATGTTACTCATTGATCATTTCCTCCGTCAATCTGGAGAAATGATGTCGTTAGAGGATCATGAGCCGGGATTATTTATGGGCAGGGAGTCTTTCATCTTGTGAGATACTTATGACAGGATAGACATGGATATTACCCCTGGTTATGTTACTCACAGAATAAAGTTGGGATTTATGAGATGTGTTCATCGGACTCTTGACTTAAGCGAAGGCTATGAGCAATAATCTATCCGCTCTACAAGGAGACAACCAGAGATTGACCATTCATGTGACCTTAAGCATCTTCATGGACTTTGGGCCTTTTGTCTCTTCTGTGTTCCCCTCTCAGAGGAGAGGCACCCAACGTTGGTGCAGAGCATCTCATACGTCTCAGAGGTCTGGTGGACCTGGTCAGGGGTCATCCCTCTATGATGTCCATATAACCTTATTTGTCTTCTTGAGCTAATCCCTTGGATAGGTCCCATTCATGGTGGACCAAGATAACCCTAAGCGACTGAATAGAGCAGTAGGACGCCCCAAGAGGGGGAAATTTATCCTTATTCTGGATGTAAATGGGAATATTTGCCTTCACTAACAGCAGATGGAGATCTTTGAAAACACTAAGTCTATTAGACATTTACATAAAATGTTCTATTTCTGCAGACGAGGGGGTTTCAGGGCTGGATGTACATGTACAGGCACCAAATGAGGTGAACCTTTCATCTGCAGCCTGTAAGATGATGCTCCCAGCCATGGCCGCAGGTAACACAACCCTTGTTTGGTCACATCTGATACCCCGTCTAAGGGAACCAGCAGTAACCAAGTCAACAGGTCATCCCCATCCCCCGTAATGTCCCCTGCAGCCAAAACGGCCTCCACTAAAGCTAAGCTGCTGTATACACAGAGAGGTTGGTCTATATGATTCAATCTGCACCCATTGTAAGGTATTGTCCCTGGAGATCTGTGTAATCAGACCTTTGTGTATGATGTTAGTAGCAGCAGGACTGTGATCTACGGATTTATATTCCATAATTGTACTGGAGTCCTCACACTGCTAAGCTCTGATCTCTCTGCAGAGAGTGGAATGTATTGTCCCTGGAGTGCAATATAATCAGACCTTTGTATAGGTTGTTAGTAGCAGCGGGACTATGAAATATGGATATACATATTTTCGGATTGTACTGGGACTGTGTCCTCACACTGCAGTGTTCTGAGCTCTCTACAGTCAGTATTAGTTATTGTCCCTGGAGATCTGTGTAATCATACCTTTGTGTATGTTGTTAGTAGCAGCATGACTGTGATCTATGGATTTATATTCCATGATTGTACAGGAGTCCTCACACAGCTGAGCTTTCAGAGAGTGTTATGTATTGTCCCTGGTGTGCAATATAATCAGACCTTTGTATATGTTGTTAGTAGCAGCAGGACTGTGAAATATGGATATATATTTCAGGATTGTACTGGGACTGTGTCCTCACACTCCTGTGTTCTGAGCTCTCTACAGACAGTGTTAGGTATTGTCCCTGGAGAGATGTGTAATCAGACCTTTTATGTATGATTACATAAAGAAGGACTCTGCAATATGGATTTATATTCCAGGATTGTAACTTCTCCAAGTGCACAGGAGGTCATACCTTTTCTGTATGTTGTGAGTGGCAGCAGGACTGTGGATTTACATTCCAGGATTGCAGGAAGAGTGTGTCCTCACACTGCTGTGCTCTCTGCAAAAGAGCTACTACTCAGCACCTCATTAAAATCTGTAGCAGGTTTCTGGCTAAATAACACTGTGGTACTTTGCCAGCAGAGTGAATGGGCTGTGGAGCCGCACAGAGCAGAGGTTTCACAGCACAGCAGTGTGAGGCAGGTTGTTATAGAGCAGCAGGATTGAAATTGGTTCGTGAAATCTGTATAACATAATTCATAACAAATGGAGAGATAATATATGGACCACCCCCCCAAACAGCTTAAATCAAGCTCCAGAGTCCATAGTGGTCAGGTTGTTGGTGGAAGAAGGTCCCAGAAGGTTTGTGTGTGTAAAATGTGGGTTCACATAAAATTTTTAGCAATAGTTGACAGTGGATTTCTGTGCAGAGGGGTCCGCACAATGCAGGGACCTAAAGGACCTGTAGGCAGCTATTTATCCTATTGTTATCTACTTGATGGGAACTTAGTAGGACAAGACATTACAATTTTCTTGAGATCTTTGGAAGATGAAACCAATTCCCAAAGTGACCTCAATACAGAGATGAGGTCCATAGTATCCTGACTTTAAGGACCTGCACAGTAGAAGGCCTCACCCAGTTCCAATTTTACACATTGGTCTCGCTAGACCAATGCTAATTGGTTTCGAGCTCAACTAAGCCAAGATTTTATCCTTACAATCCAAAAAGAGGTCTACTCTTAGGAACGTCTCCTCCTGCTGAAGGAGCTACAAACATGGCGCCCATTGTAACAACAGAGCCATCTCTGGATGACCTGAGAGCCATAGCGAGACACCCATGCCATGGAGCCACACAAGGTGATTTCCACTTGATGGTTTGACAGATCTTGGTCAAAATTCTGCTTTGAGATCTAGAACCTGTAAACTACTTCCTCACGCTAAGCTAGCAGTGAGACATCTACTGGATGGATGTAGATTTTAGCGTGGATCCCCAATTTTGGTGGACCTGGTGGCCTACTATTTGACATAGGTGATGTTAGAGGAAGGAGGGATCGAGTATGTTGAATTATATCAAGGCCAACATGCAAGGGTTGATCGTCCATGAGGCGAGTTGAGCCTTTTGCCTCAGGCGTGAGATGGCGGTCAGCATCAGGATTGCAGTCACCTGGATGGACTTGACACAGAAATAGTGTTTCTTCATGTACTAAAAAAAATAACATGGAGGGGGGCGCCGCTCTATAGCCCGCCTGCCTTAGAGTTTAGGTTCACCTCCACCAATTGGGTTGTGCAAAAATGCATGAATGGGGAGAGTCGCCCACAGTGTCTCTTGTCCCCCTTAAGACTCTTTTAGCAATGTCTTATCACCCAAGGACAAAGGGATCAGCGAGTTGCATCCAGACTTTCCCGATCCTTATCTCTTCCGATATCTCCCATTCGGAGAGAGAGAGAGTGAGTAGACCCCATTTATATTCGAATGTCATCTCAAAGTGGAGAATTTTCAAAGACTTTCACCTAATTTGAACGTGTACGAGCACCATTAGATACGGCATGGACCATCCAGGCCTCCAAAACATCCTTCAAACCAAGATTTTGGTGGATCATTACTTTGCTGTAAGAAGGATAGATATTTGTAATCATGGCTTTTCTCACTAGTTTCTTCCAAATGAGTCATGAAAAGAAGCTTCCCCAGAGGCAGAAGTGAGATGTACAAGGCCGGGAGGTAAGTCCTCCTCGTTCTTATGTAATAATACTGATGATTCATGGCTCCGCGGGCGATGCAATTGTCTATTTACATCGGGTTTTTTTATGCCCGGTGGTTGGCGACGTGCTAGGAGACGACCAATGTCTACAAAGAGATGTTGATTTCGGCTCAGGAGGGGCACATGCATGTATTCGGAGAAGTCTGCTGAGCCCGTACAAAGCTGATTATGCAAAATGAAGGCTAACAGCCAAGATTAAAGGAGGGTGAGGGTCGCGGAGAGCTGGAACAGCCAGATGGAAAGAGCCGCAATCAGATTAACAGGCTCAATTAGTGCCAATTGTTTAGGGAGGGAATTTGGAGACTTACCGGATTGGGGCAGAAGAGGTGGCAGGAAAGTGCCACCGAGCCAGTGATGAGCTAAACCTACAGGAAGCAATTTGTGAAGGCTCCTAAGCAGGGCCCGGCACGAGAGGGATTAGAGACAGTTCATCTGATAACTGCTGCCACAAGAGAAGAACCTCTTTGTCCGGTGAAGAAGAGGAGAAAAACAAGATACAGCCAGGCAACTAGCCAGATCATGAAGGAGCCACGTGTTTCTTAGTAATGTAGAAATAATTGCACTCCCATCCTTAGAGAAATCCACCTCCAACTTCAGGCTAAAGTTTGAATCAATCCTTGATGTTTTTACTTGCTCGAGGGGACCACGGGGTGACATCAAGGGCATCATCAGATCCTGGCATTTCCAAGTCCACGTAAAGTATTAGAGCAGACTGTCATACCTCCCAACTTTTAGGCTAGAAAAAATGGGACAAAAAGCCACTCCCCTTTTCCTAAACCACGCCCATTGACCCACCCAAACATAGTTTATGTTCTCCATCCCAATGATATTGTGGCCCCCTTTCCTCCATCACCCTCATATTATGGCCCCGTCTTCCACCACCCTCATATTGTGGCCCCCTGTCTTCCACCACCCTCATATTGTGGCCCCCTGTCTTCCACCACCCTCATATAGTGGCCCCCTGTCTTCCACCACCCTCATATTGTGGCCCCCTGTCTTCCACCACCCTCATATTGTGGCCCCCTGTCTTCCACCACCCTCATATTGTGTCCCCCTGTCTTCCACCACCCTCATATTGTGGCACCCTGTCTTCCACCACCCTCATATTGTGGCCCCATGTCTTCCACCACCCTCATATTGTGGCACCCTGTCTTCCACCACCCTCATATTGTGGCCCCATGTCTTCCACCACTCTCATATTGTGGCACCCTGTCTTCCACCACCCTCATATTGTGGCCCCATGTCTTCCACCACCCTCATATTGTGGCACCCTGTCCTCCACCACCCTCATATTGTAGCACCCTGTCTTCCACCACCCTCATATTGTGGCCCCCTGTCCTCCTCCTTTACCCTGATATTGTGGCCCCCTGTCTTCCACCACCCTGATATTGTGGCCCCCTGTCCTCCATTACCCTCATATTATGGTCCCGTCCTCCATCACCCTCATAATATGGCCCCCTGTCTTCCACCACCTTATATCGTGGCCCCCTGTTCTCCATCCCCATATTATTGTGGCCCCCGTCCTCCTCCATCACCCAACAATATTGTGGCCCCTGTTCTCCATCCCCATCACATTGTGGCCTCCTGTCCTACACCATCACCCTTATATTGTGGCCCCCTGTCCTCCATTCCACTCAAATTGTGGACACTGTCGTACACCACCCTCATATGTGCCCCCCTATCCTCATATTGTTTCCCCCTCCCCTCTTTCTTATATTTTGGTCCCCTGCCTTCATATTTAGGCCCCTGTTCTCTCTCACATTATGGCTCCTCCCTTCATATTGTGTCCCTCTGTCCTCCCCTGTTCCTGGGTATTAAACCAAAAAAAAACTTTGTTACTTACCCTTTCCTCAATCCCCCACACTCCTGCTCCTCTTCTACCGAGCCTCTGACATGATGGAAGAAGGGGAGGGGCCAGTCAGGGGAGGAGCTACCTCCACACATCTCTTCTGTAGAGCAACAAGAGCTGATCCCTCCTCCTGGTCTGTGCTCTGTAATCTAGTGTGTTGGCACGGTTGTTGTTGGCAGGCGTGATGACATCACCGCATCACACCCACCAGCGTGATGATGTCACTGCATCGCGCTGGCCTGCATCAAGTTCTGAGAGGATAGTAGGGGTAGTTTGGAAGTGGATCGGATCTTAAGGTAGAGCATAAGGAAGCTGAAGATTCCTCACTGCAACATAATATTCAACTGTATTTGCATCCAAAAGGACACGGATACAGTGGAAAGAGGCACAAGAGGGGGAAGTGTAACCCCTGTAATATTTGACAAAAACATTCTTTAGCACTAGCTGGATCAGTGAGGCCTTATGGATATGTTCAGCAGAAATGTATGGACCTAGATTTTACCCCATTAACCTACCAGCCCCCTCACATAGAATTTCACATTTTCACATCTCACGTTTCTAGAATTTCTTCTTTCATGTGAAATCTCACCCGTTTACCTATTTTAAAAAAAATCTCCCCAAAGTCATGTGAAAAATGAGCAGAGAAGAGTGATATTTTACTTTAAAAGGAGTCATGTTTAGAGGTAGTGTAAATTCAGAGACCCCTATATTCGGTTCTGTAGTACATAGAAACATGCTGCTGGTGTCATATTAAAGATAGGAATCTCATCTCTCAGGTCGCTTTAGGATTATAGTTTTGTGATCCACACAGGTAGAGTTATAGGCAGATAAATAAAAAGGTGGGATCTAGATTCTTACCTGCAGATCACATTCCCAAGTATATGGGGAATTTATCACGATTGGCGTATTGGGCACCCCCTAAACCCACCAGCGCACTGTAGATATATTAGGAGATTCCAGAAGCGCGCTCCGCAAGGATAGACCAGACTCGACCTGGAAAAGATTTCAGCTATAGTCTCCACTAGTTTTCATAGAGGTGTTCTGGACGGATGAGATGTGATCCATATCTTTAAAATGACATCAATACCATGTTTCTAGGTGCTATAGAACAGAAGAAAGGGGCGTCTGAAGTGACTCTGCAGCCTTTAAACTTGACTCATCTCACATCAAAATCCAACTCTTCTCTGCTCATTGTCACAAAACTTTCACTCGAATGTGACCGAGCTGCAAACAGACCATGTGACTAATGGAGTGGTGGTGCACTCCTTAGCTGACCCTAGACCTATTCCATACATCCCCCAACATACAGATGTCTGGTCTGGCTGAGAGAACGCCTCTGATGATGACTTATCTCCCCCTTAAGATCAAAGCTTCAGGGATTAAGAAACCTAAAATTTTTCCAAGATTCTTCATTTTCTGGACTGCAGCATCCAGATATATATTATATATATATATATATATATATATATATATATAGCTAGCCCATGTTCTAATACATCTGTAACACTCTAGGCTAGCCCATATTCTAGTAGGGCCGGCCGCCTTGTGTTGACACAGGTTGTACACCAAGTAACGTCAAGATAAGAGCTGAAAATCCTGACGAATCTCCGTCATGAGCAACCCCTGGTACACAAAGACCTGCTCACCGGATATGGTCCATCAAACGTTGAGGCAAAGCTACTGCACAATTTCCTCCCTCCGGGTACGAAATACAGTAGATCCCTCCCCCTAACATGAAACATATGCTCACAGAGAAATGTATATGCTAGAGAAATTAATATTTCATGCTAAGGAATGTCCGTCCAAACATCTAGGGGCTATCTGGGGGCCCTATAGATCTACAGCACATCTCATCTACCAGGGACACATGTCATGTATTAACCCAACGCAGACCCAGCGCATTAGAGAGTTAATAACTTGGTGGGTTCTTTATAGTAATTGCAGTAAATTGCAGACATCCCTGACCGGCCACATGGTTTCCATGTGATAACAATGCAGGCATTCAGCACCTCATAGCAGGACTCCCGGGCGGCCTCTGATCCTCCTCCACTCCTATCCCCAATGTAACTATCTGTGAGTGTGAAGAGCCGCCCGAGTGGTGCTCAACACAACGTGCAGGTCAGAGGAGACAACCAGGTCCCCGGCCGAGGACACAAGTGGCTTCAATGAGGCTCCACTCCAGAACAACTCAAGTCCTTGTCCTGTGAGAAGAAGAGTCCAACTTTACGTCACATCTGATGGTCGCTGAGAACTTTTTGGTAACATTGAACACCTTAATTGAAGCTACATGGATGCTCTAGACTTTATTTTTGGCTATTCGAATCCACCGGTCAATGGAGGCCAAACCTGGATCTTGAACAATTTTTGCATTGTGGCCCAGCAGGTTATATTTCCTTCATCTTCACTGGGTTAGGGATGCATCAGACCAGGCCGCCTTCTTCCAATGCTCCATTTCTGATGCTGATGGTGGACGGAGGTTTCCAAGGGCTATCGTATCCCATAATCATGGCAATGTTAATACTGTGCATTGAAATTTATGACACAAGTTGCCCCAAAGTTTACTCTATGCACTGAGATTTATGACACAAGCTGCCATACAGCTAACTCTGTGCACTGAGATTTACGACATATGCTGCCCCACAGCTAACTCTGTGCACTGAGATTTACGACATAAGCTGCCCCACGGCTAACTTTGTGCACTGAGATTTTTTACATAAGCTGTGCCACAGCTAACTCTGTGCACTGAGAGTTATGGCACAAGCTGTCCCGCAGCAAACTCTGTGCACTGAGAGTTATGGCACAAGCTGTCCCGCAGCAAACTCTGGGCACTGAGATTTTTGACACAAGCTTCCCCAGATAACTCTGTGCACTGAGATTTACGACACATGTACCTCCCACTTATGACTTTGGTCTGCGATCTCTGAGTCTTCATATACACCGCTAGATTATTTCAGCAGCCGTCAAATTGGGCCAAGCGTCCGTCACAAACTGTGAATTTGCCTAATTTTCTTTGTTTGCTGACTAATATACCCCATCCCTTGTTGGTCCCCAATGTTATTCACTGTCAGGTTCTTCTCCATCCAAGGGTCCACTTTGGTCCCACAGGTGATATACTAAAGGACCAGCTGCTGTAAATGTTACACCTGGCTATGACAGAGAAGTATCAGGCACAAACTGTCCATATTATCTTATGGATTGTAAGATCTTGTAAGCAGGGCCTTGATGCCTCTTTTTACTCTGTAACGTATGTCTGTACATTGTCCATGTAAAATGCTGTGAAATATTTTGTTGCAATGTTTATACAAATTTTTACCCTACTGCAAACAGGTATCCTTTGGTCCCATGCACACGACTAAATTGGGGGCCATGATCTGGCCAAACAAAATGCGGTCAGATCATGCTTTCCCCCTGTAGTGACACCCGGCCCTGGTGCGGTGAGAATACAAAATCTCACTGCACCATCACCGAGTCAGACAGCAGCAAAAGATGGAACAGGTCCAATTTTTGGCCTGATTTGCGCCATGCTCACTTAGCTTCCAATGGAGAGGGGGTAAGGAGAGCTCAACCCGTTTGTTTGGCCGGGTTCCATGTTCATGTAGCTTTAGTTGTATCTGGTCCAGTGGGTGGAGACCTAGCTGCTGTGACTCCCTGCTCCCCTCTCAATAGACATCTATGTAATCTGACATCTCAGTGGGTTTCTGTATACCTTACTAGCAAGGAGGAATTCAGCTGAAATTGAAGTTGAAGGAGGGAACATGAATACATAGAGATTACACTTTCCTCTGATGAGATATATTTCAGTTTCTTGTTGAAAAGTTCTTCATTATTTATGTCGAAAAACATATTTTTTTCCAAATTTTTCCAAAGATCTAGTTGTACCATATTCTTATATACCAGGAGAAAATCTTCCATGACTCCTCGTCTTCTACACTGACATGTTGCTTTCCATCTTCAGGTATAAATGTCTCTGCCAACCAAGATGAGGAGACGGACTATGAAACCTTCCAAATGCAGATCGACAAGGAAACCAAAAAGTGTATTTTTCACACCAGTTCTGGCAAGTACTGGACCCTTGTGAGTCACGGTGGGATCCAGTCGACGGCCACAGAAATGTAAGTACTGCATGACGAATATGATTCATCTGAAGGACGTGGATGCCTACACACACATGGAACAGTTTAAAGGGAGTTTGTCAGGCCATGTAGGGGTCTTTAATAGCAGAAAAGAGACATACCACTGCGATCACAAGCCCATAAAGACATGCAGATGTCATCTATTTATGGATATGGAAATCAGCCGGCAAGTGCACTAGGGGCGGGGCATGGTTTGACTACTGAAATACCATGACACTTGAATGATAATCTTGTAGACTTTTAGTTAGGGTTGTCCAGGAGTGTCCTTGCCCTGGCCTGGCAGGGATGCTAGGTCACCCCCTAAATGGTGTTCTCCTCTTACCACCCACAGAGCTGCCAACACAATGTTTGAGATTGAATGGAGAGGCCGGAGAGTGGCGCTGAGAGCCAGTAATGGAAAGTATATCTGTACCAAGAAGAACGGGCAGCTGGCGGCCGTGTGCGACTCAGTTGGTGAGTTTACCAAGATGGAATCTGCCTTCCTGTACGTAGTCAGCGATAAGAGGGGGAATAGTCTTCTCCCTGATGGGACATAGTGTGTATTTGATCTTAGTGCCCCCGGACCCCGAGTGTCAGCGTGTCCCTGTCCTGTCCCCCCAAGTGTCAGCGTGTCCCTGTCCTTTCCCCCAAGTGTCAGCGTGTCCCTGTCCTGTCCCCCCAAGTGTCAGCGTGTCCCTGTCCTGTCCCCCCAAGTGTCAGCGTGTCCCTGTCCTGTCCTCCCAAGTGTCAGCGTGTCCCTGTCCTGTCCTCCCAAGTGTCAGCGTGTCCCTGTCCTGTCCCCCCAAGTGTCAGCGTGTCCCTGTCCTGTCCCCCCAAGTGTCAGCGTGTCCCTGTCCTGTCCCCCAAGTGTCAGCGTGTCCCTGTCCTGTCCCCCCAAGTGTCGGCGTGTCCCTGTCCTGTCCCCCCAAGTGTCGGCGTGTCCCTGTCCTGTCCCCCCAAGTGTCGGCGTGTCCCTGTCCTTTCCCCCAAGTGTCAGCGTGTCCCTGTCCTGTCCCCCCAAGTGTCGGCGTGTCCCTGTCCTTTCCCCCAAGTGTCAGCGTGTCCCTGTCCTGTCCCCCCAAGTGTCAGCGTGTCCCTGTCCTGCACCCCAAGTGTCAGCGTGTCCCTGTCCTGTCCCCCAAGTGTCAGCGTTTCCCTGTCCTGTCCCCCCAAGTGTCAGCGTGTCCCTGTCCTGTCCCCCAAGTGTCGGCGTGTCCCTGTCCTTTCCCCCAAGTGTCAGCGTGTCCCTGTCCTGTCCCCCAAGTGTCAGCGTTTCCCTGTCCTGTCCCCCCAAGTGTCAGCGTGTCCCTGTCCTGTCCCCCCAAGTGTCAGCGTGTCCCTGTACTATACCCCAAGTGTCAGCGTGTCCCTGTCCTGTCCCCCCAAGTGTCGGCGTGTCCCTGTCCTTTCCCCCAAGTGTCAGCGTGTCCCTGTCCTGTCCCCAAGTGTCAGCGTGTCCCTGTCCTGTCCCCCCAAGTGTCAGCGTGTCCCTGTCCTTTCCCCCAAGTGTCAGCGTGTCCCTGTCCTTTCCCCCAAGTGTCAGCGTGTCCCTGTCCTTTCCCCCAAGTGTCAGCGTGTCCCTGTCCTGTCCCCCCAAGTGTCAGCGTGTCCCTGTCCTTTCCCCCAAGTGTCAGCGTGTCCCTGTACTATACCCCAAGTGTCAGCGTGTCCCTGTCCTGTCCCCCCAAGTGTCAGCGTGTCCCTGTCCTGCACCCCAAGTGTCAGCGTGTCCCTGTCCTGCACCCCAAGTGTCAGCGTGTCCCTGTCCTGCACCCCAAGTGTCAGCGTGTCCCTGTCCTGCACCCCAAGTGTCAGCGTGTCCCTGTACTTTACCCCAAGTGTCAGCGTGTCCCTGCCCTGTCCCCCAAGTGTCAGCGTGTCCCTGTCCTGTCCCCAAGTGTCAGCGTGTCCCTGTCCTGCACCCCAAGTGTCAGCGTGTCCCTGTCCTGTCCCCCGAGTGTCAGCGTGTCCCTGTCCTGTCTCCCAAGTGTCAGCGTGTCCCTGTCCTGTCCCCCGAGTGTCAGCGTGTCCCTGTCCTGTCCCCCCAAGTGTCAGCATGTCCCTGTCCTGTCTCCCAAGTGTCAGCGTGTCCCTGTCCTATCTCCCAAGTGTCAGCGTGTCCCTGTCCTGTCTCCCAAGTGTCAGCGTGTCCCTGTCCTGTCCCCCAAGTGTCAGTCTGCTATGTGAAAAGTAAAAGTAGAGAAGGTACAATACACCAGGTTAGTAGGGAGATTACTTACCCATGACTACGGGGTATGGCTGGGGTCAGCGTGCTATCATTGATTATGGAAATGACTGGGAACATCTGTTACTTAGCGGAGGTGACAGGAGGTGACATGGTCAATTGCAGGAGGGTAATTGGGGCTCATTTACTAAAACTAGGATTAGAAAGCCGCATAAGAAGACCCCAGCATAATAAATGGCAGCTGCTAAATGGTTTATACTGGGGCACAGGAGACCCATCTCCTCACCACATATGGCTCTTCTGATACTATCCCCGCATAGTCTAGTCCATCTACTTCCATCATTACACATAGCGGGTCATGGGGGTCCTGTCATCTTATGTCTGCGACATTATACACTGCACAGGGCGGTAGCTGGATGACTGTACCATTACCTTCATGTGTCCTCAGGTGAAGATGAAGAGTTCACCCTCAAGCTGATTAATAGGCCAATCCTGGTCCTGCGCGGGGATCTGGGGTTCGTCTGCTACCACAAAACCTCAAATACCCTGGACGCGAACCGCTCGTCATACGACGTCTTCCAGATCATCTTCAATAACGGAGCCTACCAAATCAAAGGTTACATGTCCTTAATATGTCTATATCATCTTATATATATCTATGTATCTATCTATCTATCTCACATCCATATATCTCATATCTATCTCATATCTATCTATCTCATATCTATCTCATATCTATCTCCTATCTATCTATCCATCTCATATCTATCTATCTCCTATCTATCTATCTCATATCTATCTATCTATCTCCTATCTATCTATCTATCTCATATCTATCTATCCATCTATCTCATATCTATCTCATATCTATCTATCTATCTATCTATCTATCTCATATCTATCTCATATCTATCTATCTATCTCATATCTATCTCATATCTATCACATATCTATCTATCTATCTATCTATCTATCTATCCATCTATCTATCCATCTATCCATCTATCTCATATCTATCTCATATCTATCTCATATCTATCTCATATCTATCTATCTATCTATCTCATATCTATCTATCTATCTATCTATCTCATATCTATCTATCCATCTATCTCATATCTATCTATCTATCTCATATCTATCTCATATCTATCTATCTATCTATCTATCTATCTATCTATCTATCTATCTCATATCTATCCATCTATCTCATATCTATCTATCTATCTCATATCTATCTATCTATCTCATATCTGTCTAGTGATTGTGGGATAGCCCCTTTATTTTATGCTCTTTCTTCTAGGCCAAGGTGGAAAGTTCTGGTACATCTCAAGTAACGGCACCATCTGTTCGGACGGAGACATGTCCGAGGATTTCTTTTTCGAGTTCCGGGAATATAACCGCGTGGCCATTAAAGGCAAAAACGGCAAATATCTACGTGGGGACCAGGCGGGCACCCTGAAGGCGGATGCAGAATCTGTGAATGGCGCCACCCTCTGGGAATACTGAGTCACCAGCCGGCACAGCTTAGGTCTAGGGGACATTAGAGGGTCCGCACCATGGACTGGCACATAGAGGGGGCGAGCAGGGAGCCAAATGGTGACCTATGGACACAACGGCGCTCTAGGATCATGGGAAACGCATGTAATTATCTATATATTATGATACGTCTAGTGTTAGATATGTAAATTAGCTTCTATGTGTCCGGCACATGATCTAAGGGGCACGTGCTGGAGCTCTGCAGCGATTATACATTAAGGCGGCCCCACAAGGGGTTAACAGAGGGGGTTGGGGCGCTTTTTTTTATACCATTTATAAATGAGGTGCTGCTGCGTTCACTCACAAAATCAATAAAGACAAATTTGTTGGCAAAGACGATGAAAGACGCCCGGCTCTGTGTGCGATCCCGGCCCTTGCATAGATCTCTATACACTCATGCACTGGAGAAACAAAGGGTTAATAATGCCCCCTCCTCGCTAACCCACTGAACCCCTTCTCAATAAAGCTGGACCCACCACCACCAAAGCGATTGTCACCCAACTTTCCCAGATTCAGAATATGTAGTATTAGTCCTGGGCTCAGGATCATCAGGCAGGGCCTCCCCAGCACAGGAAGAGTTAATACCAGCAGGAAGGAAGTGCACGCTGCACTTGTATCTTGCCTATTTTTGAAAGGGAAGAGCCCCCCCCCCCAATCCTAAAAACATGTCTCCGTAGCACGGTGAAGGGCACAATGGCTCTGCTTGCATGCTACATACAGCTGAGGTGCTCGTGACAGTGTATCATGTCCTAAATACTTATTCTTTTACAAATAGATTCAATGTAACTATACTTATTGGATGCATACAGGGCTCCATCCTTAAAGGGAACCCGTCACCAGTCTATAACTTACTAAACTACCAGCCCCTCAGGGAAGAATTGTACTTTCTAGAATTCCCTCATTTATGTGAAATCACCCGATTTTCCTATAAAAATTTCCCCAAAGTCATGTGATAATGAGAGCAGAAGAGTCAGATTTGCGATGAGATGAGTCAAGTTTATTGTTTCCAGGGGTTGTGTCACTTCTGTACTTTAGCATCTGGGATCATGCTGCTGGTGTCATATTGAAACTGAAGGATCTCATCTTTCAGATCCCATCAGGCTTATGGCTTTGTGAGCTACAGAACTAAAGATTCAGACTTGAAGCTGTGAGCTGCGGATAAAGATCCAGTTCACGCCTATGTTTTAATTGCCTGTATGAGCCTGATCTGATTAGATAAGATTCTTATCTTTAATATGCCACCAGCAGCATGTTAATAGGTGCTATAGAACAAAATATACGGGATTCTGAAGTGACACTCCCCCTGCAGCCTATAAACTTGACTCATCTCATGCAAAAATGGGATGAAAAGAGTCATATTTGCCTGACTTTGGGGAATTTTTTTTTTACAGGTAAACAGGTGAGAGTTCATATAAAGTAGGCGTGGTCAAGCGACCCTGAACACGGACATGGTCAGTATGTGATCATATAGGCCGGGCTCATACAATGGTTCTGTGTGATGGAAGAAAGGGTTAATCCTGTGTATCCGGCGGCCATGGTTGCACAATGGTGAGGCAAGCGCTGAGGCTGCACCTTCACCCCTGTCCTCTTTTGCACAATGGCCGTAGGGGAGGGTCAGCGCTGGACTGAGCCTTTACCATATGTGGGGAGATGCGATGCTCTGCACACTTTACTCTCACAGTCCGGGGCCCCTCCCACTGCAAAAACTCCTTCCCTAAATTGGAAGTCCCTTTATGGTCACTAGTATTTGGGCTCAGAGGAACTGATGTGTCTTATTTTTTTTCCTTATTAGAATACACTTAACCCTTTATGTACTGCAAACTCTTCAACATATCCTAATTCTTCATTCAGGCCTATAAACCTGCGAGGATTGTGCACATCATCTCCGTGTAGCCTGCAACCAATCATCAACATGACACCGAACTATACACCTAGTCTGCACCTACTTCACCCAGTTTGCATCTTATCTGCACCCAGTCTGCACCTACTTCACCCAGTCTGCACCTACTAATCTGCACCCAGTCTGCACCTACTTCACCCAGTCTGCTTCTAATCTGCACCAGTCTGCACCTACTTCACCCAGTCTCCTTCTAATCTGCACCAGTCTGCACCTACTTCACCCAGTCTCCTTCTAATCTGCACCCAGTCTGCACCTACTTCACCCAGTCTCCTTCTAATCTGCACCCAGTCTGCACCTACTTCACCCAGTCTCCTTCTAATCTGCACCCAGTCTGCACCTACTTCACCCAGTCTGCTTCTAATCTGCACCAGTCTGCACCTACTTCACATTGTCTGCTCCTAATCTCCACTAATGTCTACACCTTCATCACATGGTGTGAACCTAGTCCTAGCACCGTCTCCATCTATGCAAAAGCAGCGAGTCTGCACCTATGTCACATGGTTTAAACCTAGTATTAAAATAGTCTGTACCTACATTACGGGGTTTGAACTTAGTCTTAAAATAGTATACATCTATGTCATGTTGACTGAACCTAGTCTTAAAATATTCCACCTACATCACGTGGTGTGAACTTAGTCTTAAGATAGTCTGCACCGATGTCAAGTGGTTTGAACCTGGTTTTAAGATAGTATACATCTATGTCACATGGAATGACCCTAGTCTGTAGATAGTCTGCACCAATGTCACGTGGTTTAAACTGAGCCTTACTTTACTCTACACCTATATCATATGGTGTGAACCGAGCCTTCAAAACCTAGTCTATGGTTAAGGGTCCTAAATAGACCTGTATATTAGGTTTGTGTGGCCTCAATTTAAGAAAAACAAAAACATTTGTACTCGCCTGGATGTGAGTGAGATGAGGAACCTAGGACTCATATCTGCAGGTCCTGTGCCGGCGCCTCCTCTCACAGTGTGGCAGTTGATACTGGGATATCTTGGCTTCGCTGCGCATGTGCCGTACCTATGGGGTGCTGCGCATGCGCCGTACCTATGGGGTGCTACGCATGCGCCGTGCCTATGGGGTGCTACGCATGCGCCGTGCCTATGGGGTGCTACGCATGCGCCGTGCCTATGGGGTGCTACGCATGCGCCGTGCCTATGGGGTGCTACGCATGCGCCGTGCCTATGGGGTGCTACGCATGCGCCGTGCCTATGGGGTGCTACGCATGCGCCGTGCCTATGGGGTGCTACGCATGCGCCGTGCCTATGGGGTGCTACGCATGCGCCGTACCTATGGGGTGCTACGCATGCGCCGTACCTATGGGGTGCTACGCATGCGCCGTACCTATGGGGTGCTAAGCATGCGCCGTACCTATGGGGTGCTAAGCATGCGCCGTACCTATGGGGTGCTACGCATGCGCCGTACCTATGGGGTGCTACGCATGTGCCGTACCTATGGGGTGCTACGCATGCGCCGTACCTATGGGGTGCTACGCATGCGCCGTACCTATGGGGTGCTACGCATGCGTCGTACCTATGGGGTGCTACGCATGCGCCGTACTTATGGGGTGCTACGCATGTGCCATACTTATGGGGTGCTACGCATGCGCCGTACCTATGGGGTACTACACCAGCTTGCAGAGCTCCAGATGAAGGGAAGTATAAACTTTTTTTTTTTTTGTGTGACCATGGTAAAATTTCATATGGGGTGATTTGGGACACTAATCCACAGGTCCATATGGACGGGTGGGTTGTTTAATGTCCCATATAGCCCCAGCCAAACATAGAAAGTGTAACCCAGTCTCAAGTTAGTCTGGTGTGCTTCAAGCCTTACCTACATCACACAGGTTATACCTGATCTTGTTTGCACCTACTCCGTACAGTCGTCTCTCACCTAGCCTGCATCCATCACATACTTCACATGATTGTCACACATTGTGACTCCAGCCTACACCTTCCGCACATTGACAGCACCCACATGGCCCAGCTCCAGCTAGTCTGCACCCACTACACCAAGGTGCATAGCTATCCCTCCAAGCCTCCTCCATACACATGTATGCTCAGTCTGTGTAGGTAATGAAGCTGCTGCCAGGCTTGGACCCCGGGTGTGATGCCATTATCAGGCGTTATTGCATTGCTGCCCCCTGTTGTTATTGGTATTTACATGCAGGAGCGTGAGCCGGTATATCTCTATATAAGGAGATGGGGAGAGCAGCGCATGTAAAGGAGGAAGCCATGCAGGATGTGACTATAGATCCTCTCTCTCCATCATAGTGAAACACCATTATGCACTGATATTATACCTAATGGTATGTGCCATATGCATCACCTATAGCTGTATATGTAGGTATCTAGGATGCTTATGGCACCACCGCACTGATACGTCTTACAATGTGCCCCATTGTTAATATCAGACAGGTTCCCCAGCACAATGTGACCTGAAAGGATAGTTGTCTGACTCCATGAACTAGATCTGGGCGCCGCTTATCCGGGCGCAGAAATAACTTGACAATCCGGTTGTTTTGGGAGCATCAAGAGAAGGCCGAGAGCAGGATGTACACGGAAGCCCCGGGCTCCTGGCAGGAATGGGGATACACACATTCACTCCAGAAATTAAATTCCATTTTCATTATACAATTATTACAATATATCAGATATAACGCTACAGGGCCTAGAAAACCCCTTCCATTTACAGCTGTAAGAAGCCGATTATCCAATTAGTTTTTTTTGTAGCTCCGACAAATTCATGCACCAGACGTTCACTGTAGTTCTGGCATTCATGAACCAGGAGGAACTGGATGAAGACTGATCTATGACAGGCAAGGAGTAAATACTGAAACCTAATCTAGGCCAGACTAGGAATGTCACCGCTGCCATGTGTAGAATTCCTATGGATTACTTTCCAATACAGACAACACTTTGGGAATGCAGTCACCAAACCGGAATGTAAAGATCTGATGGTGAGATGACAAGTCACTGATCGGACACGTGACCTATAATGACATCTATGTGTAAGTGTATGGAAGGGTAATGGATACAATATCAACAGGGCTGGGTGGTGCCGAGTATGTTCATCACTACAGCCTGAAGAATAGTGAGTGCAGCTCTGGGGTATAATACAGGATGTAACTCAGGATCAGTACAGGATAAGTAATGTCATGTATGTACACAGCGACTGCACCAGCAGCAGAATAGTGAGCGCAGCTCTGGAGTATAATACAGGATGTATCTCAGGATCAGTACAAGATTAGTAATGTTATGTATGTACACAGTGACTGCACCAGCAGCAGAATAGTGAGTGCAGCTCTGGGGTATAATACAGGATGTAACTCAGGATCAGTACAGGATAAGTAATGTCATGTATGTACACAGGGACTGCACCAGCAGCAGAATAGTGAGTGCAGCTCTGGGGTATAATACAGGATGTAACTCAGGATCAGTACAGGATAAGTAATGTCATGTATGTACACAGTGACTGCACCAGCAGCAGAATAGTGAGTGCAGCTCTGGGGTATAATACAGGATGTAACTCAGGATCATACTGGTAAGTAATGTCATGTATGTACACAGTGACTGCACCAGCAGCAGAATAGTGAGTGCAGCTCTGGGGTATAATACAGGATGTAACTCAGGATCAGTACAGGATAAGTAATGTCATGTATGTACACAGTGACTGCACCAGCAGCAGAATAGTGAGTGCAGCTCTGGATTATAATACAGGATGTAACTCAGGATCAGTACAGGATAAGTAATGTCATGTATGTACACAGTGACTGCACCAGCAGCAGAATAGTGAGTGCAGCTCTGGGGTATAATACAGGATGTAACTCAGGATCAGTACAGGATAAGTAATGTCATGTATGTACACAGTGACTGCACAGCAGCAGAATAGTGAATGCAGCTCTGGAGTATAATACAGGATGTAACTCAGGATCAGTACAGGATAAATAATGTCATGTATGTACACAGTGACTGCACCAGCAGCAGAATAGTGAGTGCAGCTCTGGGGTATAATACAGGATGTAACTCAGGATCAGTACAGGATAAGTAATGTCATGTATGTACACAGTGACTGCACCGGCAGCAGAATAGTGAGTGCATCTCTGGAGTATAATACAGGATGTAACTCAGGATCAGTACAGGATAAGTAATGTCATGTATGTACATGGTGACTGCACCAGCAGCAGAATAGTGAGTGCAGCTCTGGAGTATAATACAGGATGTAACTCAGGATCAGTACAGGATAAATAATGTCATGTATGTACACAGTGACTACACCAGCAGAATAGTGAGTGCAGCTCTGGGGTATAATACAGGATGTAACTCAGGATCAGTACAGGATAAGTAATGTCATGTATGTACACAGTGACTGCACCAGCAGCAGAATAGTGAGTGCAGCTCTGGAGTATAATACAGGATGTAACTCAGGATCAGTACAGGATAAGTAATGTCATGTATGTACACAGTGACTGCACAGCAGCAGAATAGTGAGTGCAGCTCTGGAGTATAATACAGGATGTAACTCAGGATCAGTACAGGATAAGTAATGTCATGTATGTACACAGTGACTGCACCAGCAGCAGAATAGTGAGTGCAGCTCTGGTGTATAATACAGGATGTAACTCAGGATCAGTACAGGATAAGTAATGTCATGTATGTACACAGTGACTGCAGCAGCAGCAGAATAGTGAGTGCAGCTCTGGAGTATAATACAGGATGTAACTCAGGATCAGTACAGGATAAGTAATGTCATGTATGTACACAGTGACTGCACCAGCAGCAGAATAGTGAGTGCAGCTCTGTAGTATAATACAGGATATACAGGATATAATACAATGTGTCTCTTATTATTCCTAATTAATGTATTCCACTAATTAAAAAGTCTCTACTTTTAATGAGACTTGTCATTGTCATTCCTTGCTGTACTACTTGTGTATAGTGACTTCTGCATGGCGGTCACATGACTGGGCGTATTGTTTCCGGGCCCCAGTGATAAGCATCGGCTTCCTGCTCTGCTCCAGGCTTTACATTACAGGGCGGCAGCGTCTATAGGCGATTCCTTATAAGGACATTTCAGAGCCCCATGTGCTGCACTTCCATATGTACAAGACACAATGAGCTGCAGCCATTAGCAGACAATGACCCGGCCCCGGGGTCCTCGGGGGATATCTGCACGTGCATGGCTTTTCAGGTTTTTGGTTTTTATTAATGTAGTTTTTGAAGCAAAACAAAAGGTTCCAAATCTTTAAAAAAACTAAAAAACAAAAACTTCCTACTCTTGGCAACAATGTGAATACATCCTTATGCTACATGTATGTGATGTGCGGCCTGTGTTATTAGTTATGGTGGGGTATTCCTATAGTAGCACAGCCCCCACAATGTGTGGCCCCCGGATAACCTCCACATTACACTGAATATTCTGATACCCCACTACAGTGGACCATGCTGGGGGTTGTAGTCTTAGAGGTCGGCCTCATAGTCTCTCCATTCATTATAATGCAGGGTAACACATTAGTAGGACCCTGGACCAATCCATTACAGCAGGGGGGGGGGGGGGGTAGACCCTCGATAATCACCTACTGACCCAACTCCTCTAGTCAGATCTGCATTGTGCTGTGGTTTTGGTGCACTTGCACCCCCTCATCTAGAGAATGATGCCCATGGGTGATGTAACCACTAGGTGCACATCTTGTTACTATGCTTCTTGTACTCAATGTATCAGTGTGCGATGCAATCTACAGCTCGGTCTGTGTATTAGGGGCCTGGAGCCCCCCACCCCCCCTTCTTATTCTGTATATAAACCTGCAGAGCGAGTTTCCTCCACAGCCGACTCCTCGCACATTCCCCAGATGCTGATACAGCTCTATGTAAACTTTGTGTAACTAAGATAAAGTTGTGTAGAGTGAATGTATCCCAAGGAATTCCAGTGACATAAGAGGCTCCGTGCCAGGTACCAGCCTCTCCGCTGCCCCCCTATGTGCTCTGTACAATACCCAGGGCTCTGATACACTCTAGACCCCCCTTCACAGGACCAGCGCCTCCCCCATAACTAAGAAAGTCTAGCGCAAGTCATAGCATAGAATAAGGCTTTGTTCTCAGTGCCCCCATAATAGAGTTAGTAACACTCCCTGTATAACAGCCCATTGTCCGCTGTAGAAACCCCAGTGCCCCCATAACATAGCTCTCCTCATTGCACCCAATATATAGAAGCAGAACCTCAGCGCACCCCCGGCAGAACCCATCAGCGCACCCCCGGCAGAACCCATCAGCGCACCCCCGGCAGAACCCATCAGCGCACCCCCGGCAGAACCCATCAGCGCACCCCCGGCAGAACCCATCAGCGCACCCCCGGCAGAACCCATCAGCGCACCCCCGGCAGAACCCATCAGCGCACCCCCGGCAGAACCCATCAGCGCACCCCCGGCAGAACCCATCAGCGCACCCCCGGCGGAACCCATCAGCGCACCCACGGCGGAACCCATCAGCGCACCCACGGCGGAACCCATCAGCGCACCCACGGCGGAACCCATCAGCGCACCAATGGCAGAACCTCAGCGCACCAATGGCAGAACCTCAGCGCACCCATGGCAGAACCTCAGAGCACCCACGGCAGAACCCATCAGCGCACCCACGGCAGAACCTCAGCGCACCCACGGCAGAACCTCAGCGCACCCACGGCAGAACCTATCAGCGCACCCACGACAACCCTTCCTTCATAGTCCTGCGCCCCTGTATACGCCGCACAATGTACTCCATTCCATCAGGGGGCGCTGTGCACTTTCTATTGGGGTCTGTATACATCTTGTAGGATCTGAATCTTAATCTACACAATGTTTCCATTATATTAGGTATTTTGCATTTAATTCTTAGTAAAAAAAATTCCAAATTAGTTGCAAATGAGTTTAAGTTTTATGCTGCAGTCACCAATCCGTGGACACCCACAGCAGCCTTACCGTACATGCAGACAGCTCCATAACACTGCATAGTGGTCGTGCTAGGTTACTGCAGCTCAGCTCCATGTAAAATGAATGCGAGCCAAGTTGCAGTTCCCCTACTTGGCCACTACTTAATCTTCTGCTTCCTGCTCCGCACATCCAGGGACGCTGCCAGCAGTCAGACCCTAGGGATAGGTCGTGAATACCAAATTCCTGAAGAACCCCTTTAAGAAAGCAAAAATCTAAATCTATGGGCTGCATAATTTTTGCCATGTGGGTCAAGGGTTCACATACTTTTATCCATATCATATTTTCCCAGCATGTGAGGGGGTGTTATAGGCCCCATAACCTTGTCCCATTCATTACAGACACAATCACATCTGACTTTGGCCGGACGCCGCGACGGGGGAAAAAAAAATATAGAGGAAATGGACGGTGAAAAGATTTGAATAATGCAGGTGGGTGACGTCCAAGGTCAGCGGGAGTCACTGAGGCCGGCTATGGGTGCTGAGGACATGATCCCAGCTGCTGGGGGGCAGGGAAAAGGAACCTCAATACTGCTAGTTTGTAGAATTCAGCTATTGCTCCCTGTTATCAGCCAGTAGAAGTGACAAGGAATACAGTGTATACGATGAGACACCCCAGACTGATAGGGGCGACTGTCCCCCCCTATTATAGGGGGGTGTAGGGTGGGCCCGAGGTGCTGTAGGGTCTCTTGTACTGCAGCCCTATGCAGTAATGTCACAGGAATGTCAGGCAGCCGGCGGCTCGGTGCACAGCTCTCAGGCAGCAGGGAGGGGTAAGGACGAGTTCACACAGAAAACATTTCTGAAGTTTCACCTTATAAGGACAGAGCCTGGAAGGAGGAAGTAAAGGATTGGTTCACCACGGGCTGAGCCCTCGCTGCTGCATATTATTCCCATTTAAAAACAAAGGCCGTGTAACAAAAAAAAAAAAGGGGCAGCGCCCTCCCAGACCACACGGGGTTAACGTTAAAGGCGATTTTTACCCAACATGGAAGAGTGCCCTGTATGTGTGCCCACCTACCCTGCCAATCAGCCTGACCATACAACGTGTAGCTCAAGACTTTCACTGACAGCAAGCAGAGATCTGAAAGGTTAAGAAAGTACAATAAAAAGTTGTTAAACTTTCTATAATTCAACCCATTTATTAACAACAACCTGAGACCCTCCAGAGCAGGAGCAGTGCAGGAGAGCGTCCACTACTGGCTGCCCTTATGTGTGTGATTAGTGTGGACCATGCAGCCTGCAGACAGTGTCAGGTATTGTTCCTGGAGAGATGTGTCTTAGTAGCAGCAGGACTGTGATATATGGATTTATATTCCAGGGTTGTACTGGAGGTGTGTACTCACACTGCTGTGCTCTGTGCTCTGCATTGAACTTCTCCTTAGCCCCTTGAATGTTTGATGTAGCATTCATTTACTGTATCTTTAGAGCAATGCTATACAGAGAACTTAAGAGCACAGCAGTGTGAGGATATACCCCCCCGAGCACTTGGATTTATAATCCAGGATT
The DNA here is from genome assembly GCF_040894005.1 of Engystomops pustulosus. Taxonomy (NCBI): domain Eukaryota; kingdom Metazoa; phylum Chordata; class Amphibia; order Anura; family Leptodactylidae; genus Engystomops; species Engystomops pustulosus. Next base: position 174,123,957 of record NC_092416.1, read on the forward strand.
GTAGCTTCTCCATATTTCACAGTCCTGCTGCTACTAAAATACACAGCGGTAGGATTTCACACCTCTCCAGGAACAATACCCAAACACTGGCTGCAGAGAGCACAGAGAACAGCAGTGTGAGGAGATTCACCAGAACACTTGGAAAAGCAAAAGTCACCGATTATGAATCCGTTTTTCTCGGTCCTGCTGCTACCAACATACACAAGAGTCTGATTACACAACTCTCCAGGGATCATATTTGACACTGGCAGCAGAGGGCACAGAACACAGCAGTGTGAGGAAATACATCAAGGAGCTAAAATCCTGGAATATAAAGCCATATGTCACAGTGCTGATGCTACAAACACACACAAAGGTCTGATTACACGTCGCTCCAGGGACCATACCTAACACTGGCTGCAGAGAGCACAGAGCACAGCAGTGTGAGGTATGATTACATGTCGCTCCAGGGACCATACCTAACACTGGCTGCAGAGAGCACAGAGCACAGCAGTGTGAGGTATGATTACACGTCGCTCCAGGGACCATACCTAACACTGGCTGCAGAGAGCACAGAGCACAGCAGTGTGAGGTATGATTACACGTCGCTCCAGGGACAATTCATAACACTGGCTGCAGAGAGCACAGAGCACAGCAGTGTGAGGTATGATTACACATCGCTCCAGGGACAATTCATAACACTGGCTGCAGAGAGCACAGAGCACAGCAGTGTGAGGTATGATTACACTGCACTCCAGGGACAATTGATAACACTGGCTGCAGAGAGCACAGAGCACAGCAGTGTGAGGTCTGATTACACTGCTCTCCAGGGACAATTCATAACGATGGCTGCAGAGAGAACAGAGCACAGCAGTGTGAGGTATGATTACACATCTCTCCAGGGACAATTCATAACACTGGCTGCAGAGAGCACAGAGCACAGCAGTGTGAGGTCTGATTACACTGTTCTCCAGGGACAATTCATAACACTGGCTGCAGAGAGCACAGAGCACAGCAGTATGATTACACTGCTCTCCAGGGACAATACATGAAAATGTAAAAGAGAATCGCTTGCATAGCAATCAGCAAAATCAATGGCCAAGAGCAGTGCAGCCTCTGGGGTTACAGGGTAGTGTTGCCTTTTTAGAACCTTAAGGTGTCATAGAGAAATGTAGTCACATGACCTTGTACAGATTTGTATTGGGGTTCAGGTCCTGCCTGGAGTCTATACAGGAATGGCCTGTCCTATATATGACTGTGGTGACTATAGGGGGCGCTGCACCCACCGTGGTGATCTAAGGCGACCCATGAGTGGACAGCGGCCCCCCTGGACTATCCTGTCACACACACATTGCCCTGAGAAGTTTTATGACACAACTTGTGTAACTTCTGCGAGCAAAGATCACGTTAAAGGTTCACCAATCTCTGCTCCTCGCTACAAACAGGAAGCCCAACCAACAACCATGTAAGGTGAGGTTTGTGCAGAACTTCCTGCCAGCGCTGAGTAGGACCATCCCTTTAACCTGGCACTGAATAATCTGGAATGTTACTGCCCCCACCACCACCACCGCCGCCAGGTCATAGGCCGCTCACATGTCACAGATTGTAAGCTCTTGTGACCAGGGTCCTCAATCCTATTGCTCTGTAATGTAGATGTCTTCCGTGATCTGTACAGCGCTGCAGAATATAAAGACTATCTGTACAGCGCCCCCTATCATCTGCAGGTTGTGTGTGGCATTGCATTCACTTTGATGGATCTGAGCTGTAATTCCAAACACAACATATAAAAAGATGGGGGCGCTGTTTCTAATGATAGAACCCACTTCTATTTTGAGTATATTACAATATCTGCCATTCAGGATTCAAGAAAAGCTGGATGACAGTCACTACTCACACCATTACATGCATCTACAGACTAACTAGTCCTCAAATACAGTTATGTATTTTATAGTATATATATATATATATATATATATATATATATATATATATATATATATAGTATAGTAGGGCGTATAATTTACAAATCTAGTCAATAAACGCCGTTCAGGATTCTAGGCAAGCTGAGTGCCAACCAATATTAATGCCATTGAACACAGAAGGGGGTTGCCAACAAGCAAAGACTGTCCCTCTCTACACAGATACAGAAGTGCAGGATGTACCTTTCAAATTCAAGTTAGATTTGCCATTCAGGAGTCTAGGAAAGATGGGTGACAACTAATCCTGGAGTCATAACATCACACTAGTGGGTCGTAAACCCTACAAGACCACACTTCTTAGGCCCATTTATATAAAATTGAAGACTAGATCTTTGAAAAAGGAGGCAGATTCTTCATTCAGGATTCTGGGAAAGCTGAGTGACGAGTAAAATGACTTCATTTGCAGCTGCCAAATGAAATGGGAGCTGCCAATGAAGTCATTCAACTTGTCATTTCAGCTTTCCTAGAATCCAGAATGACAAAGTCGGGTGTATAGGGTCTACGAGCCCCAGGTATAGTTACCTCTCTACGCAGCATTCTCACTGTTGGATATTGCTACACAACCAATCGATTGTATCAATGCTAGGCAATCGCATGACTAGCAATCCCATAAAATGTAGAAGTGAATGCAATGGCATAGCAGCCAGGCATCACAACACCTCTGTATACAGGGAATTGTTAGTCAAGCAGTTGCTGGGTACAAGGGGTGATCTCCATGTAGGGATTATTCAGCAGGTTTATGGAGCCCTGGCAGAGTTTTTCTGCCAACGACTCTGCAGTTTCTGCAACTTTGGCCTCAAGATGGTCAAAGGCACAAAGCTGCAGCTGCGAGGACGGCACCCAGTGATGTCACCCGCTCCTTCTGGCTCCTTATAAGGAAACATACCTGAGAGACAGTGTAGAAACTTTACAGCGTGCCGGAGCAGGCGCACATTCCTCCGCTACATCAGGGATGGGCCGTCACCCGTCATTATGGGAGCAGCCCGGCGCAGGTACATGTAAGGCTCAGGTGGGGCCGCAGAGCAGGAACATCAGCAGAGTCACAGTCACCGGATCTGCCATTCAGGGACCTGGAAAAGAAGGGTGATGACTATATAAGCATGACACCTTACAATACAAGCTCGGAGCGGAAATTAACTCACAGAGACGTGAAATGAAAATCTGCTTTTCAGAGACCTGGGAAAGCTGGGTGACAGCTATGAAGATGCCACAAGGACTGAGTCAAAGGTGTCCACCTTACAATTCAATATCCCAGCAGAAAGTTACACTGTGTCAGCTAGGCCTGAAATGTAGACTTTACACTGTGGTATTATAAACATTTGCCATTCAGGAGCCTGGGAAAGCTAGATGACAGATATCTCCTTTGCCACAATTGATGAATCCACCATGTCCATCACACCTTACAATACAGAATCTCAGCAGAAACTAACCCTATTCTGCTACACAATATGCAGGGACCTGGGACACTAGTTAGGGGGGCACCGTACCTCTCTGTACCTATTATTTAGGGTATCATTAGTTGGGGCACTCCCTGGAAGGCATCATCTAGGGCATCAATAATGATGGTACTATCTGGTAGGCATCATTTGTGAGGGCACTCACTGGCTGACATTATTTAGGGCATCAATTATGGAGGCACTTCCTGGACTGGCATCACCTAAGGCATCATTATTGGTGGTACTCCCTGGCTGGCACCATCAAGGGTATTAGTGCGGGTACTCCCTGGCTGGCACCATTAGTGGGGGTACTCCCTGGCTGGCACCATTCGTGGGGGTACTCCCTGGCTGGCACCATTCGTGGGGGTACTCCCTGGCTGGCACCATTCGTGGGGGTACTCCCTGGCTGGCACCATTCGTGGGGGTACTCCCTGGCTGGCACCATTTGTGGGGGTACTCCCTGGCTGGCACCATTAGTGGGGGTATTCCCTGGCTGGCACCATTAGTGGGGGTACTCCCTGGCTGGCACCATTAGTGGGGGTACTCCCTGGCTGGCACCATTAGTGGGGGTATTCCCTGGCTGGCACCATTAGTGGGGGTACTCCCTGGCTGGCACCATTCGTGGGGGTATTCCCTGGCTGGCACCATTAGTGGGGGTACTCCCTGGCTGGCACCATTCGTGGGGGTACTCCCTGGCTGGCACCATTCGTGGGGGTCATTTATATACTTCTGGCTTGCATCAGAAGACGTTTTGAGGGGTCTATCTGGCTGGCATCATCTATGAGGGCACTCTCTTCCTCTTTCCAGCTGGCATTATATAGGACATATTTTTGGGGACACTTCTTGGTATTATTTCGGGCACTTTCAGGCTATCAGTAATTATGTTTCTAATCCTGTAGTATAGTCTGACGAGTGTTTATGTAGTTGGCATCACATGCCCGCCGGGCATCTAGCTCCAGTCAGTGTGGTTAGAGAAGTCATTCCGGTAAGCGGATTTGTTTTTCATGCACTTTGTTTATGCGCTTCACATTTCCTCACACAGTCTGCCCCTCCTTACCCAGCGCCAAGTACCAGGAAGCGCGGGCACAGGATGGGCTCTGTTGGTTTAATCTTTTATCATAGAGGGTGATGCAGATGCAGCCACAACCAGCTCTGCTACATCTCCATGTAATATACAGTCATTATATGTGCCCCCCCTCAGGACCACGCCCAGGGCCTGGGGTAACAGATTGCAGTGCCAGGCGGGTAACTAGCACATCCTCTATGTCCCGGGGCGATGGGCGGCCCAGCTGGAGAGGCCCTAAATAATAGATGGGGACTTGTGGACACAGAAGGCAGGAAGTGATGCAGCAGGATTTCTTAATGGGCTGCAATGGAGCCCCCCCCCTTCACCCCCCCCCCCCCTAATCATCATCACCACCCCCTCCCATCATCCCCCCCCCCCCCTCCACTCTTTGTATGTGGAAGTAGCAGCAGGAAGTGGCAGCCCCAGTACATGGCCGCATTCCTGGCATAGCAGAGACATAGCTACAGCAACACAGGGGCCGGGCGCTGCTGGGGTCCTGCGCTGATATACCGCCCCCTGGTGCCCCCGCACCTCCACTCACTACAGGAAACTGAAGAATACACATTGAAAAACTGCAGACAGTGTTAGGTGCTTAAAGGAGCATTACACGCCAGGGCTGGGGGGGCTATTACACGCCAGGGCTGGGGGGGGCTATTACACGCCAGGGCTGGGGGGGGCTATTACACGCCAGGGCTGGGGGGGGCTATTACACGCCAGGGCTGGGGGGGGCTATTACACGCCAGGGCTGGGGGGGCTATTACACGCCAGGGCTGGGGGGGCTATTACACGCATCACCTTCCTCATTATAATATGACTACTGAAGCCAGGGATTAATATTTCAGAAGTGTCCTCACACTGCTGTGCTCCTAGCTCTCTGCATTGCATTTCACTACCACAATGAGTGACTGCTTAAGTATTCATACAGATGCCACTTAAGCATAGAGAACTAAGAGCGCAGCAGTGTGAGGACACGACCCCTTGGGCGCTCGGTTATGTTAGAATCTTAGACTACAAATCTATTTTTCACAATCCTGCTGCGACTAACAACAGCTGGACTACACATTTCTCTAGGGAGCATACTTAACTATGCCTGCAAAGAACACAAAGAACAGCAGTGTGAGGATACACTTGCAATGTGCTTGGTTATGTTATGATCCTAGAAAACAAATCTATGTTTCACAGTCCTGCTGCTACTAACAACACACACAAAGGTATGATTACACATCTTTCCAGGTACAGTACTTAACACTGGCCGCACAGAGAACAGCAGTGTGAGGATACAACTGCAATGTGCTTGGTTAAATTGTAATCCTAGAATACAATCCCACGTTTCACAGTCCTGCTGTTGCTACTAACAACATACACAAGGGTATGATAGCAGCCAACACCGGCTGCAGAGAGCTCAGAGCACAGCAGTGTAACTTATAATCCTTGACTTTAAATCTATTTTCCACAGTTCTGCTGCTACTACAAACATGATGACACATCTCTCCAGGGCCAGACTCCATGTTCTAGAAAGGATGAAGGATCACATGTTCTCATCCAGTATCCTGACTGGCAATGGTGCCTAGTTATGCATTGCCCCCCCATATCAGTTCCCAGTTGCCACCCAGCTTTCTCAGACTCCTGAATACCAGCATGTGCCTAGTCATGGTAATGTGGTGTGTAAGTCACGCGCTCCCCCATTGCCTCCTATGCAGACGCTATGGAGGAGGGGAAGGATTGGAGCGCTGCCATGATTCCAGGCTGTTCCCGGAGTTCCTACGGATTCTTCCCGGCCGCACCTGCCTCAGGAGGATTGAGGCGCATTCCTTATCCTATAGCGTCAGATATAGGTGACTGTCACCCCGCAAATACCAGCCATTAGCCAGGGAGGAGAGGACACAGTATGGAGGAGGGATCCCTACCACTGGGGGCGCTCTCCTGGGAGCAGCCGCTCACTCCAGCTGCCAGACCCCCAGTAATGGCTTACATGGGATTGTGGACTCAGAGGAGCAATGCACAGCACAGGACCATCTGTCCTCATGTAGGGAAGAAGGCACAACTTCTCCAGAATATAGTGCCAAATAATACCGCCATATAGTGCCAAATAATACCGCCATATAGTGCCAAATAATACCGCCATATAGTGCTAATATCATCATACAGTGCCAAATAATACCGCCATATATTGCCAAATAATACCGCCATACAGTGCCATATAATACCGCCATACAGTGCCAAATAATACCGCCATACAGTGCCAAATAATACCGCCATATAGTGCTAATATCATCATACAGTGCCAAATAATGCCACCCTAATGTGCCAAATACCGCCATACAGTGCCAAATAACGGCACATAGTTCCAAATAATACCACCATATAGTGTCAAATAACATAAGCATATAGTGCCAAATAATACCGCCATATAGTGCCAATACCTCCAGACAGTACCAAATAATACCGCCATACTGTGCCAAATAATACCATCATATAGTGCCAAATAATGTCACCTTATAGTGCCAAATACCGCCATACAGTGCCAAATAATACAGCCATACAGTGCCAAATAATACCATCATATAGTGCTAATATCACCATACAGTGCCAAATAATGCCACCCTATAGTGCCAAATACCGCCATACAGTGCCAAATAATACCATCATATAGTGCTAATATCACCATACAGTGCCAAATAATGCCACCCTATAGTGCCAAATACCGCCATACAGTGCCAAATAATACAGCCATACAGTGCCAAATAATGGCACAGTTACAAATAATACCGCCATATAGTGCCAAATAATACCACCATAGTGTTAATATTGCCATGTAGTGCCAAATATTACCGTTATATAGTGTTAAATAACACCACCATACAGTGCCAAGTAATACTGCCATATAGTGCCACATACCACCATGTAGTGCTAATATTATCATATAGTGCTAAACAATATTGCCATACAGTGCCAAATATTACTGCCATATAGAGCAATACTGCCATATACAGGCGTTCCCTGACTTAAGGACACCCAACTTACAGATGGACCCCTCTGCCCCCTGTGACCTCTGGTGAAGCTCTCTGGATGTTACTATATTCCCAGACTGCAATGATCAGCTGTAGGTTGTCTGTAATGAAGCTTTATTCATAATCCTTGTTCCGAAAACTGCAAAAAAATGTGAAACCCCTCCTCCTCTCCATCACAGTGAAATCATTGGGGGTCATTTACTAAGGGCCTGAATCACGTTTTTTCCCCGGGTTTCCCAAAAATTATCAATTTGCGCCGAATTGCCCCGGGTTTCTGGCTCACACGATCGGATTGTGGCGCATCGGTGCCGGCATGCGCGCAACGGAAATCGGGGGGACGTGGCCGTTGGAAAACCTGACTGATTCGCAAAAAGCCCAGAACTGAACTCAGCATTCGGATTGGACGTTCTAACCCTAATCTACATGCTGACAGGAACAGCTACGGCTACTCGTCGCTGTGCACAGGATAGCCCGGTGTATGCCGGAGGCTATGGAATCGGATCCCTCCGTGGAGGATAGGACAATGCCTGGCGCTGGGGTCCGGCCGCTCTGAGCCGCAGCTGCCGTCCTCCCGCCTGCAGCTGTGATGAGCCAAGCGTTTTATAATCTATGAAAGATTCAGCTCTGGCTCCGGTTTCATGAAGGCCACGAGATTTATACAATGGGAGATAAGAGCTCGGGGGAAGGGAGAGCTCGGGGGCTGTTATAAATGCTGGTGACGACTACTACCCCTATGCAGGGACTCACCCTCAGGGCGCGGTCACGCGGTGCGCATTTTCATTGCGTTTTGAAACTCATTACAATGACATTACTGTTTACATTTGTAAACATACTGTTAACACACACGTTAACATTATATTTACATTGCGTTTTGTAAATGCAAATGTTAACAGTAATGTAATTAGGCAAATCACCTCTCCTCAGCGGTTGTAATGCGCTTCAAACGCCACATGTGGCACCACCCATAGGCTACATTCACACGATGTGTGCCCACTATACCGTAGTACACGTCGGCGCTGGGGAGAGGAGGAGGGGATGAGTGCTGCTCACCCCCCTCCCCTCTCAATAGCGATACATGGCGCACGGCGCCATATTACAGGGAGAGATAGAACATGTCCTACGGAACGGTGCCACGCGTGCCATGAGCCCATTGCCGTCTATGGGGGACCTAATTACAGCGTATATACATCGGCCGAATATACGCCCCCCCCCCCCATATGGCAGTGTGAATGTAGCCTAACATGGAGGGGGTGGGGTAAGCTGTAGCGATATTGTGTTCCATTATCATGTATGGGAGGATAATTCGGGAGTCGCCTCTCTATGTGTCAGGCCGGCTCCTGACTCACACGGCTCCTGCCTGCTCCCTGCAATTTCCTGCTTATGACTGGGTTGTGTATTTGGGAGGGGAGGAACCCGCAGTGTAAAGACTGAGCCATAAAAGGAGAATCTGCGGGGAAGCCTTGGGAGGTGGCGGGAGAGGCCGCTGCACACACGGCTTCCTGGTGCACATCCTACAAGACCCTTACACGTCCCTTTAAGTGCAGCCCCCAATACGGATGTAACATCCCTACATCCAGTCCAGGTTTATGGAGTGGACGCTTTCCCCCCTGACCGGTTCAGGGAGTCATTGTCCTCAGGACGGCCTTCGCGTCTCGCTCTTGCTATATATGGAAACATGTTTGATATTGAGAATGAATAAACCAGGAAGCGACCACAACTTCTCCCAAGGATGATCTGCGAGATTGTGGAAACAGATGTGATCCATCCAGCTGACTGGGGATTTAAATATCTCGCATTGTTTAGTAGGAAGGATCCTAAGTAATGGTGCTGCCCCCACATGGCGGGTAAGGGGTACTACACCGAGGCCTCCCCGCCCACCCCACCTAAAAACCTCAGCTGTTTGTGGAATTGAACAGCCACGCTTGCTAACTTTTAGTGATTCATAAATTACTTCCCGTGATCTCTCGCTGGCAGAAGCAAGTGAACAAAGTCGTTAGAAGGCGCGGGCGCGGCGGCCATCATTCTTCATGTATCATAAAACTATTCCTAAAAAAAATACTTAACGACCAGCGTCTTCGCGTCAGTGTAACAGTTCGTATAATGTGGTGAAGGTGATGTAAAAGTCTGTTCCAGGAATGTTCCTGTAGGGGAGTGAATTGTGGAGTGGGGGGTCCTATAGCCCCCCAATGTGTGGTCCATCCTCCGGTACAGTGCACTTTGTGGTGGTAATTCAAGTTGAGTGTGAAAGTCATCCCCATGTGTGATAGCAAAGGACCGCAGACCCAGATCTTCCGATAATTGTTATCCGTGGCCTCATAAAATCAACTCTTATAAATATGCTGATGAGCCAGAAGGGCTCTGGGGGGCATAACCGGAGCCCCTTCGTGTTCCAGCTTCACCAGCTGTTACACTGTCTCCCCCTCTCCTGCTACCTGATGTAATGTTACACAGTGGGAGGGGGAAGTGTTCCTCCACCGTGTAACAGCCTGTGAAGTTACATAACAGAGGGGCTCTGTTAACACACTCCAGAGCCCTTTTAGCTCATTAGCATAATTATAAAAGTTGATTTTAGAAGGCAGGAGGCCATGGATAAAAAATATAAGAAGATACCACAGTCACAGTGCCTGGACCTATCAGTAAGTGGTTTATCATGATGGATTTTGATGGTAGATTTCCTTTAATATAGGACCCTACACCAGACATGTATATCAATATTAGATCCTAAACCGCCCCCTACAACATGACCATTGCCCCCAGAGAAGAACCCTATATTATCAGCAGATCCCAAACCAGACACCCCCAGAGTAGACCCCAGAGGGGTCTACAGTAATATCAGATTATTATGAGACCCCATCATTCAGCCTGTGTTCACAACTAGTGCCTGAATAGTGTTTTGAAGCGCAATTCAGAGGCTGTGAAGAGGGGCTTGTCCCAATCTACTTAAAGGTTTGAAAGTGGTAACAAGCATTGCATGTTTTATAAACAAAAGCAATGTGGGGTGTATGCAAGTATATAATAGGTTATACCAAAGGAGCCAACACACTCAAATGATAAGCTGAAAATCAATAAGAGAAAGGCAAGTGTGTATAGGCAATAAATTCCAAAAAACTTTATTTCAATATACAAAACCAAAAATGCAAAAAGAGTCCCACATATATGTTATTAAAACCACTTAAAAAGTGTACAAGTACACATATTTGCAAGAAACGGAGTGGATTCAAGCCGGTAACAAGAACCCACTCACAGCCACAGGTGCGTGCGAAGCACAGCAGTATGAGCAAATTCCTACCGCAAGGTGTAAACAGCAATTCAAGTATGTATGCCCACATGGAGTCCTGTAAAGTACATTGCTATGAAGTATCCACAGTGAACTGTAATAGTGACATCAGGTTATCAAGGTAAACATGAATAGAAGTAAGTCACATGGATACAGGAAGTAAGACATCCAAAAAACCGGACAAAGACCAAAGGCACATCAGATGTAAAATTCAAGCTAAAGTAAATGGAGGAAATGCTAGAAAGTAAACCTGTGGCTGAAGGCACCCCACGCGTTACGTCGCCAAATTGCGACTTCCTCAGGGGTAAGTGTTTCTTGCAAATATGTGTACTTGTACACTTTTTAAGTGGTTTTAATAACATATATGTGGGACTCTTTTTGCATTTTTGGTTTTGTATATTGAAATAAAGTTTTTTGGAATTTATTGCCTATACACACTTGCCTTTCTCTTATTGAATTTCAAGCATTGCATGTTTGGCATTGTTCACATGCAGTGGAAACCCTTGTGCAATAAGCACAAGTCCCTTAATAATATCAGGGCCCCCAGTACAGACCCCTACATTATTAGGCCTCTGGAAACAAACAACACATAATGCATTTGTTTTTGTGTAAGTGTGTCATCAGAAAAGACCCTTGGACCCTTAGACCCCCTATGTTAATATTAGACCCTCTACATTAAAGGGAACCTGTCACCAGGGACCTCATTTTCACTATAGACAGTTTTCAGAAGCTTATTACAGCTGCATTGCATATCAGTCTGTATGCTTTCTCTAAGCATTTCCATTACAATATAATTGTGTGTTATAACTAACCTTGCATCCTGACAGAATCCTCTGTGTAGTCCCAGGGGTTGGGCTTTGGTTTGGATGCATTTCAAAAAACAACATGTGACTTGTCTGTGCTGCAGACTCCTCATCTCTCAGCCCCCACCTTTGTGCTCCTGTACAGCTACGCACTCCCCCACTGATGTCACCTCACCAGGCTGTGAGCTCTGTGGAGGAGCTGGGCAGGAGCACAAAGGTGGGGGGTGAGAGCTGAGGAGTCTGCAGCACAGATGTGTCCAAACCAAAGCCCAACTCCTGGGACTACACGCAGGATTCTGTCAGGGAGCAAGGTAAGTTATAACACACAATTATATTGTAATGCAAAATCTTAGAGAAAGCAGAAAGACATATGTGCACTGCAGGTGTGATGGGCTTCTGTAACCTGTCATTAATGAAAATGAGGTCCCTGGTGACAGGTTCCCTTTAATATCCAACCCTCCAACATAGCTGAGAGCCCAGACCAGATACTTGTAAGTACTTGTCAATCTTAAATTACTTCTCACTGATCTTACCTCTGTCCTCCTTCAGGACTAACCAAATCAAAATCTGGAGGACTAGCAGTTTCACTTAAAGGACTTTACTGTAAAGAATGGCGCCAGTTTGGCACTCATACTGTCACTTCCCTTACAGTACCCAGACCAGCAGTAGGGGCATGACTTAGTGCAACAGAGCGCTGGAACTGGAACCTGGCATCCAAGACCAACAGCTATGGCGTCATTGGAGCACCTGAAACGTAAGTGATCACAACCAGAGCCTTATTGCAAGTCAAGAGGAACGCTGCACCACGGCTCCAGTGGTAGTGGGCACCAGGCAACTTAAGCCCCAACACTTGGCAAAATTGGGGCTATGGGCAGTATCTCCTCTGCAACGCAGCTTTACACCACAACACTGTAAGCGCCGCACCAGCACCCCTACTGTAGTAACCCCTATACATGTCTGTGTCTATTGGTTATTGTCACTATTGTATTTCGGGCTGTAATCACTTCACCTTATGTAATGTAATGTGTTCGTGTTAACCTGTTCTGTGCTGTATTGCAATATCCTTTTCACTATGTTTGAATGCAACCAAGGGACCAGCAACATGTAAGAACGTGCCTCTTGTAGTGTATGTATGGAACTGTTATGTTAACCCTCTCTCTGTAGAAATTGACGGGACACTATGTACAAAAAAATATTGTATTGCAAAGTAACCGGGTCTTGCTATCGGTCCATTAAGCAGTCCCTATTGTTGTATGAGTTTGCTCAATCCCGGAGCATCCTCCATGCACCATGACATTAGATTGGGTCCCGTTACAGACTTTGTTATGGTCCTAGGAGCGTTACGTTATGCCTCTACCTTCCACTTCACTGGCAGTGACACAAACCAGGGCATCTTCCAGGGGCCACTATAGAACTAGAGCTACTTATGGGTAGGATTTTAAGTACGCTTTACCAATACCTGTGCCGGTATTGGTGCACTTCCTGTGCCGCAATCCAGGCTAGGTCAGCACCATACAAATTAAGGGTAATAAATTCATTAGACAATGTCCTTTGATGCTGCAGGGAGCCATCTATACACATGGGTTGCACTCAGTCTTCATGGTGATAGAGCTCCCTCTACTGTCCATGTGTGGTACTGCACATTTTCCCAGTCCTCTATGCTGTATTCCCTCTATAGTAGACATGCCATACTATATGTGTCCCAAGCTTTATATTGGTGGTTGGGGGTGGGTTCTGGAGAAGACGGCGAGGACGTTGGGGCCGGCTGCAGCCGCTCTCCATGTGATTAGCACCTGGCAGGAAGCACATGAGTCCTGTGGATTACTCGGGTAACACCATGTGGTTTTCCTCTCTTGTGCAGCCAGTAATCTCTGCCTGCGCTGTCGCCTGTGATAATCGGAGCTGTCACAGAACAAAGAGCTTCCTCTCCTTCGGGGAGTGCTGCAGCCTTGTAAGCTCTGAACGCTACAAGTCTCTCTTATTTATTTTTAAAACACCGGGCAATGGTCCTCTTAGTGTGTACACTGCCAAAGGCACGATGCTAGAGGGACGCTGCCCCCTAGTGGAGGTCGGAGAACACAGCAGATTAAACTGCAGACGGAACATCATTTTTATAAAGAAGTTTTTGCCTCCGTTGACTTTTCTCTGGATTCACTCTGGATTCAAACTCCCTAAATCCCACATTGCACCAAACTACCTTGGTACCTACCCTCACCTGACCTTCTGTCCAGCATCAGCCATCAAAGGCCGATTTCTCCCTAGGTGACACTACTGGGATGGACCATCGAGGACCTTCTCCCCACCCATAACCCAACCTTCTTTGGGGACAGTACATGAAAATGCTGACATCATTTATCAATGCAAATAACTGAGAGATGTAAGAAAATCCTCCAGCATCCCCTGCTGGTGCAGGGACTACAGTGGTGCTCTGCCCTAGGAACTGCATGGTTATCTAATTTACAGACCCAATAGCATCCATATTTCAGGCTCCCATTATCATAGTCATATATAACAGTTAGAGTTCCCGCCTCCCTGCACAAGCACAGTCCTGAAGCTCTGGAATATAATACAGGATGTAACTCAGGATCAGTACAGGATAAGTAATGTCATGTATGTACACAGTGACTGCACCAGCAGCAGAATAGTGAGTGCAGCTCTGGGGTATAATACAGGATGTAACTCAGGATCAGTACAGGATAAGTAATGTCATGTATGTACACAGTGACTGCACCAGCAGCAGAATAGTGAGTGCAGCTCTGGAGTATAATACAGGATGTAACTCAGGATCAGTACAGGATAAGTAATGTCATGTATGTACACAGTGACTGCACCAGCAGCAGAATAGTGAGTGCAGCTCTGGAGCTCGTTACATCGTTAGCTGTCTGTTGCTGTGAGAGGCTGTGTGCTGCTGCTGCTCTGAGCTCCAGGAGTAATCCACCTCCACCTGGGGCCTGCTCTCTCCCTTCCCAGGGAGGGGGTGGGTTTCCAGGCATGAGCCAGAGCGGCAAGCCCCAGGCTCCTGCTTCCCGGGCCAGGCCGGCGGGGGGCAGGGGTAGCCAGGAACCGGCCAGCGCTATGGAGGACTCAGGGGTGAGACGTTCCACCAGGAGTCGTAGTAATACTGCTCCTGCTCCCCCTGGGTCCAGTGTAAAGAGGCAAACCCAGAAGCCGGACGTCCATGATGGTGCGGGTGAGAGCGGTCCTTCCGGGGCTGGAGCCATGAAGCGGAGTGCTCACAGAGGTAAGGCTGACCATGCGGGGAGAGGCTGGGCGGTGCAGGGGCCCCGGGAGTCTTTGTCCACCTATGCCTCCCGGGTCCAGAGCCACCTCTGTGAGTACGAAGAGGCAACTAAGACCATCAGGAGGCTCCGGGAGGAGCTGCGTTGTGCCCGCGCCAGGGCGAACACAGCGCCAAAGAAGCGCAAAATAGAAATTAATGGAGAAATTAACCACCTGAAGGCAGAGATTGCTAAGCTTGATAAAAGAAAAACTTTCATATTAGATAACAGCGGTCCGTTTAAAGAAAAACTTGTTAATGACGATAGATTTGCTCAAATGGCTGATGCCAGAGAGCAAAGGCTGAAGGGGTTGCAGCCTGCGAGCCAGGTGGAGGATGATGATGACGAGCAGCAGTTCCCACCTGGCGGCCTGCAGGAAGATCAGCAGGCCTCGTGCAGTGGGCCCCCTGCAGGACAGCCAGCAGTAACACCTCGCTCGGGGGAGGACAGTGACACCGGCAGCCAGGGAGGGGCGCTCATGGCAGAGATCCGGCTGCTCGAGTCCCCAGTGCGCATTGGAGAACTTTTCCTTTGGTGATGAACTCCCAGAGGAAGCCGCTGGGGGGAGCAGCCGGAGGAAGAGTAAGAAGACCAGGCCAAAGCAGCAAGAAGAGGTACGTTTCATCTTTACCCCCCTCCCTGTACACCCCCCCGGGCAAAGCGCAGGGTCAGCTCACTGTGCAAGCCCTGCTACCCAAACCCCCCCGAGTTCTGCTGTGGACCCGGTGCAAAGGTGCAGGGAGATTACAGGTGTGACATCTGATGTGGCGATGGGCTCCGTCTCTGTTTGTGGTAACAGCGGGGGAGCAGAGGAGGCATCGGCAGCAAGGCCGGACAGTCAGGGCGGCTCGGATGTGGCGATAACATCAAAATCCAGTGCTGTGGTGCGTCCCCCAGTGGGAGGGGGGATAGCCCGGCACTGGTGGCAGCTTCCGGTGCCTCGGCGCCTCTTCATGCTGTTGCCGCTGATCACTCAGTTGAGAGGCGGGGGCAGTGTGGAGGGGTCGCTGAGGCTGAGGGCTCCGAACCTCCCAAACAAAAAGTATTATTTTGTGTCGGTGTTGGGGATAATGCACATTCTGTGGAGACTGGAGATCAGCGGCGCCTCACACCGGCTAAAGAGCAGCGGCGAATGTTACCAAGCAACAGAAAAAGTAAAATAACATCTGCTACCGATGATGCGGAGGGCACAAGTGTGACAAGAGTTGTGGTCCCCTTTGGGCGATGCTCTGCGGGGGGACCCCCGTCCCTTGTGCCTGAAGATGCGGAGGTGGTCTTGTCTGCTAATGTTGTTGCTGGTCCAGCCAGTGTGAATGGTGTCAGTAATGTTGTGGTGGATAATGTGAATGGTGTGAGTGGTGCAGAACCGTTACCAGTTATGGGAGTGAGTGATGGAGTGACTGGTGGTGTGGGTGGCGCGGCTGAGTGTAACATGCAGGTGGGTAGTGTTAATGAGGTGGGTGCAGGGGTCGGTCCGGTTGCTCCCCCAGTGGCGGACCCTGTTAAGAGCTATGCCAGTGTCGCTGCTGGGGGAAGTAGGGTTCCATCATCCTCGTCTCTGGGCTCTGGGGACGGCTTTTTGCAACGGTGCCTCCTGCAGGCCTTACAGAAGGGAGAAAGGACGATCAATGTAGCGGGGCAGGAGGTTGATTTGTCATTTTGGATAGAGAGGCACGGCCTGTCTGCCTTCCGAGAGCAAAGAGGCAGGGAGACATCATGGTCGCTCCCGACAACCGGGCCGGGTGCTAACCGTAGGAATGTGGTCCGTCTTCGGTGGCGTGGCAGTGATGTGTCCCCCTCGGGCACGAGTAGTTGAGCTGCTGCTGAAGATGGACTTCAAGGCGGCTGACATCTTTGCCTTGATCCATCCCTATGGTACATCTGAGTTTGATGTCAGCTTTGTTCGGCCGGAGGGGCTTGAGCTCTTCTGGTCCAACTATGAGCTGAGATACAACGAGCCCGAGTGGCGGGACTTTGCTGTGCAAGCAGTGTCCCGCCAGAGCGAACTCAAGAAAGTGACCGTTCTTACCCGTAACGAATCACTATCTTGCTTTGACATCATGACCTGGATGAATCGCTACGGAGAGGTGCTAGGATTACCAGAGAAAAATCGTGATGAGTATGGCATCTGGTCAGGGGCCTGGACCTTCATGGTGAAGTTGAGGCGTTCAGGTAACTCAGTCGCCCACATCCCTTCATCAGCCTTCCTGGGGAGGGATCGGATCCTGATCTTCTACCGGGGGCAGCCTAAGCTGTGTCACAGGTGCGGTGACCCCACACATTTCAGCGCAAACTGCACCGTGCAGAAGTGTGCGTTGTGTGGGGGTGTCGGCCATCTCGCTGCATCCTGTACAGGGCAGATTAGGTGTAACCTGTGTGGTGATCTCGGTCACCCGTACAGTCGTTGTCCTCTTTCCTTCGCTAATGCAGGCTCAGCCTCAGCGGATGAAAGCCATGAGGCTGAATCTGCTGGGGAGGGGACTAGCCGAGGCGGAGGAATGGAGGGGCCAGGGAAGAAAGACAGGAAAAAGACGCCTGCCCAGCTAAGGCGTCTAGAGAAGCGTCAACAGGAGAGAGAGCGGGGGGAGTCTCGGGCTACTGGGACAACCTCTGGCGCTATCCTGGAGACCACACCTGTCGCTGAGGCCCCAGGGGATGATGTACTGGATGAGGAGGTCAGGAGGATCGAGAGAGAGGAAGGTGCCACGTCCTCAGACTCCTCCCATTATGAGAGTATGGATGAGGATAATAAGGCGTGGCTAGAGGAAAAGCGTAAGCGTGGCGCCAAAAAGAAGAAAAAGGGTAAAAAGAAGGGAGGTGTAAGATCTTCTCCCTCCCTGACTAAGATACCCAAGGAAGGTGCAACCGACCCCCCGCTGGTCGAACTTTCAAATCGATTCCTGGCCCTGGATGGAGCCTCTCCTGCCGATGGAGGGGCTGAGGGTGAAGGGCCAGAGGTGGCGGAGCCTGCAGGAGGTGCCGAGTCTCACCCTGGGGAGTCAGGGTCCTCAGGAGGGGAGACTGGCCCAGAGTCTGGAGACGAGGATGAGGGGGCAGGTCCTGGATCTGCCCCTGAAGCATCAGAGGTGCGGGAGATGGACACCACAATATGTCTAAAAAGGGGGTGTTCATTTCCCGAGGGTGGTGGTAAGATGGGTAAAAAGAAAGCCGTCCAACTCAATCACTCATGATGGCGGCACCCACTCCGTTGACACTGGCGTCCTTTAATGTCGCCAGCATTAAGTCTGATGCGGCTAGATTTGCGGCCTTTGATTTTCTCGGCCATGTTGAAGCCGACATTTTATTTTTGCAGGAGACCAGGCTGCCAGATTTGGCGGCCGTGTTTAACCCCTTAAGGACGCAGCCTGTTTGCAGGTTAAGGCTCGCAACTTTTTTTTGAAATTTGACCTGCGTCTCTTTATATGGTTATAACTTTTGAACACTGTTACTTATCAAAGCGATTCTGAGATTGTTTTTTCCCCACATGTTGTACTTCATTTTAGTGGTAAATTTTGGCTGATACGTTTTGCGTTTATTTACAAAAAAAAGAAAAAAATGATGAATTTTTAGAAAAATTTGCCATTTTCGAAATTCAAAACCACCGCGTTTTCAGGCAGAACGATTTACCACCTAAATAACTTGCAGAATAACATTTCCCATTCGTCTACTTTACATTTTCATAATTTTTGAAATGTTTGGATAATTTATTTTGACGTCACGCGGCCTACAAATCGAATAGCGATTTTCCGTATTTTCGGAATTGACTATTTTGGGGATAAATACTGTTTGAAATCAAATTTTACATATTTAGCAACAAAACCGCCTATATAACCAACCCATTTTCAAATCTGCACCCCTCAAACTATCAGAAACAGCATTTACAAAGATTGTTAACCCCTTGAGATCTTCATAGTAATTGAATCAAAATGGCGGTGAAATTTAGAATGGTCAAATTTTGTCGGTTATACGTTCATCTAGCCCTAAAATTTACACATTTCCAAAAGATAAAAAGAGAAAACTCACCATAAAATTTGTTCTACAATTTCTCCTGAGTGCAGCGACCCCCCACATGTGGACATTACTTGTGTTATGGGGGCACAGCAAGGCGCAGAAGGGAAGGAGCACCCTGCAGCTGCCAGGATTTTAGTTTTCTGGTTGCCCCCTTTTGAAGGCTATAACATTTTCGCTTTTCCGTTATTTGGGCCATGTGACGGCATTTTTTTTGCGGGATGAGATGCTTTTTCCAGTGTTACCATTTTGGGGTTGGTATCAACTATTGTTGAAAATTTTGGAACTTTTTTTTGAGGTCATGAGTAGAAAAGCATCAATTCTGTACTGGATTTTTTACTTTTTTTTTTTTTGTGTTCACCGTATAGCCTAATAATCCTGTTATCTTTATTCTATGGGTCGATACGATTACGGGGATACCAGACATGAATATTTTTTCTTATGTTTTACTAAATTTGCCAAATAAAACCCTAATGTGGGGAAAAATCTATCATTTTTGCATCACCGGCTTCCAAGTGGCATAACATTGTTACGTTTTTGGCTACAGAGCTGGTTGATGGCTTGTTTTTTGCGGGACATGTTGTTCTTTGCAACAATATCATTCTGGAGTACATATGTTTTGTTGATCACTTTTTATTGCATTTTTAGTGGGATATAATAGGTACAAATCATAATTTTTGGCGGGTTTTTAACGTTTTTTTTTTACGGCGTTCATCATATGGGTTCAATAGTTATTTAGTTTTATTCTACGGATTGTTACGGACGCGGTGATACTATATATGTGGGGTTTGTGTTATGATTTAGACTTTTTTGAGTGTTATATGTCTCTTTATATGTTTTGGGGCTTATGGGCATTTTTAGTGATTTATAAAGTAATTTTTTATTGAAAAACATTTTTTTTTACATTTTTTTACATGATCCACCATGGGATATGAACAAGCAATCATCTGATTGCTTGTTCTTGATAATACTCTGCAATACTAATGTATTGCAGGGTATTATCAGTGCCAGCCTATGCAGATGCATAGGCTGACACTTTGCCTTTAAGATGACGTCACAGACGCCATCTTAAAGGTAAACCCTCCAGGCTTCTCTGGGGTCTCGATCGGACCCCAGAGGTGCCAAAACAGCAATCGGCCCCCCCGAAAACGGTGCGGGGGGGCCGATTGTGATGTAAAGACCCCCAGAAGGCATGTTAAATGCCGCGGTCGCGTTGACCGCGGCATTTAACGGGTTAAACACCCGCGATCGGAGCCCACTCCGACCGCGGGTGTTAGCCGGGGATGTCAACGGTAGATTACCGTTGAAATCCCGCGGCTAACGATGCCGGTTCGGCTGCTATACAGCGCTGAACCGGCATCGTCTCTGCGCAGTAGCTGTACTGCGCTGAGCGCTATTCGCGGGACTCAGCGCAGTACAGCTACGGCGCAGAGCGCTAAGGGGTTAAAGCTAAGAGGGAATGGAGACCCGGGCCTTCCTACTGGTCTCTTGCGGCCGAGCCGTATAGCGGAGTGGCGGTCCTTTTTACCGCACCGGTAGAATGCCGACGAGTTGTTGAGTTAGAAATGGGGAGGTGCCTGATCCTGGATGTCCTCATGAAGGGACAAGAACTTCGTCTTATTAACATCTATGGTCCCCAGTCCAAGTGGGACAGGAAGTGTCTCTTTATGAGGATCAAGCCCTACCTTTTTACAAGTCGGCAGGTGGTCTTTGGAGGGGACTTCAATGCTGTCACGAGGTCCCAGGATAGGGGAGGTTCCAGAGACAAGCTGACTTATGATAGCGTCGCTCTTAATAGCATAGCTAGTGAGGCTCGCCTGGTGGATGTCCACATCCAGCACACCCCAGGCCACGCGGGGTTCACCTATTATAGGGGTAGCTGTAGGTCTAGAATAGACAGGTTTTATTTAAAGGAGGAAGCCATCTCTTCAGCAGTGTCCGTTGTTGAGGTGGAGTTCTCCGACCACTGTTTAATTTTGTTTTCTCTGAATGTTACAGAGACCCCCCGGATGGGAAGAGGCTACTGGAAGCTCAATTCGTCTCTCCTGGAAGAAGCGGAGATAAGACAATCCTTTGAGGACTTTCTTCAGAGCCAGGTACCATTGCTGGGCCTTTGTAGCAGTAAGTCAGAGTGGTGGGAGATGCTCAAGAAAAGGGTGGCGAGATTCTTCCGCCAGCTCTCGAGCCTCAGGAGCCTGGACAGGTACCGCCTGTATCAGGGCCTGAGGAGGAAACTCGAGCATCTCGTCTCGACTGGAGGTAGTCGTGAGGACATCTCCAGAGTGAAATCCTTGCTGAAGAGGTGTCAGTACGATAGACACGCATCTTTGGTTTTTGAGAGGGATTACGGGAAATACCGCTCGCCCGACCCATACAGAAACTGCAAGATGTCAGTGAATGGTAAAGTTGTCACGGGACTGGTTGACAGTACGGGATCCCTGAAAAGGTCCAGATCAGGGATTCTGGAGGTCGTCAGATCCTTCTACTCACACCTCTTGGGCAGGAAGGATCTAGATCGGGATGTGATGTCGGCTTTCCTGGCAGAAACTGTCCCTGAGCCAGGAGTAGACCCCTCTCTTGATGTTTTGACAGAGATGATCAGGGAAGAGGAAGTCAGCCGGGCGATTGAAGGGCTCGCCCTCAAGAAATCGCCGGGTCCGGATGGCTTAACATCCGAGTTTTATAAGACCTTTAAGGACGCCTTGGTTCCCCTCTTGACTGAGGTATTCAATGAGTGTCTTTCCTCGGGCGCTCTGCCGAAGTCAATGAGGAGGTCTGCCCTGATCATCCTGTCAAAGGGTAAGGACCGATCTCGTATTGAGAACTGGCGTCCCATAGCGCTTCTCAATACAGACAGAAAGGTTTTGGCAAAGGTGCTGTTTAATCGGCTGGTGCAGTTTGCGCCCCGGCTCCTTTCGGGGACCCAGCACTGCTCTGTTCCAGGCCGCAGTACATTTAGTGCTGTGCTTTGTGTCCGGGAGGCAGTGGAGCAGGGCAGGGCTGGTAACTGGAAGGGGTACTTGCTGTCCTTGGATCAGGCAAAAGCGTTTGATCGGGTTAACCACGAGTACCTCTGGTCTGTCCTTCTGAGGTATGGCCTGCCGGGGGAGTTTGTCAATTGGCTTAAGGTTTTGTACGCAGGGGCAGAGAGTTTCCCGCTTGTGAACGGTTGGATTGGCCGCTCTTTTGAGGTCGGGTCTGGTGTTCGCCAGGGTTGTCCTCTGAGCCCACTACTGTACGTGTTCGCGATTGACCCATTCCTTAGGAGGGTTGATCGTGGGCCGTTGGTGGGAGTCGGGATGGACCGGGCAGCACCGGAAGCCACTCTAAGGGTGGTAGCGTATGCCGATGATGTCACCGTTTTCGTGTCCTCGGGAGGGGAGGCGCAATGGGTGATGTCAGAGGTTGACCGCTACTCAGAGGCTTCTGGGTCCAAGATCAACCAGGATAAGTGTGAGAGTCTCTGGCTGGGAGAGGGAGGTCCGGGCTTTGATCTCCCGGACACTCTTCCAGGGCCCCAGGACTCTGCCAAAGTTCTCGGCATCGAATTTGGCCAGGGGGATTACCCCATGCAAAACTGGGACGGCAGGCTTAAGATCGCCGCTCAGAGGGTGGACCAGTGGAAGGGTTGGTCTTTGACCCTCAGAGAAAGGGTTAATCTGATCAAAACCTACCTGCTCCCTTTGCTGATTTATCTGGGCAGTGTGTGCATGTTGCCAGAACCCCTCTGGACTCGGGTGTACAGTCTGTTCTTCCAACTGTTATGGGGGAATAGGCTGAACCTTATCAAGAGGGAGGTTACTTACCGCACGAGGAGACAAGGAGGGTTGTGTATGGTCAACCCTGTGGTATTCCTAGTGAATACCTTTCTTAAGATCAATGTAGCAAACCTCTGGAAAGAGAGGGCTCCTCCGTGGGTATACTCCTGCAGGGGATGGTTTCGGCCTTTCTTCCAGGAATGGGAGACAGGAGGACAAGTGAAGGATCTTCGCACACCGCATGGGCATCTTCCGGCTTACGCTACCCCGGTTCTGAAGGTGATTCGCCGGTGGGGTCTGGGAATGTGGGAAATCAGGACCATGTCGAGGAAAGTCCTTGACAAGAGGGTTCTGTTGACCCATTTCCAGAAGCCTCTGGCCCTCAGGGATTGCCCAAGTCGGGATCTTGGGGTGGGTTTAGGTCTTTTGAATTCTATCAGGATCCCCTTGAAGTTTTGGGACGTGACTTGGCGCTGCTTCCATGGAAAGCTGTGTGTGAGGGACAATCTGAAGTGTAGGAGCTCTGGGGAAAGGGGTTGTCCCCGGGAGGAGTGCGGTGGCCTGCTGGAGAGCATGGACCACTTCCTGCTTCAGTGCCCCTTTAACACAGAGGTGTACAACCGGGTGGGCGCTTCCATCCATTGGCCCGGGTTGGCCGGTCTCTCCTATGCGGAGTGGGCCTATGGAGCATTCAGAGGCCTGGGTGGATGGGACCGCTGCACGTTATTCCTAGTCAGTCTAGTGGTCAGGTACCACACGTGGAACGCACGGTGTTTAGTATCGACGCAGCGTAAAATCCTCCCGGTGGATGAGGTGGTTAGGAACATTCTGGGTGACCTGGTGAAGGTGCGCTCTCTGGAGTATGAGAGGCTTGGCACGGGGAGGGCCTCTCTCCTTTGGAGGGGGTTCTCCTTTAGTGTCCCTTAGTCTGTCATCTCCTCTCCTGGTGTGGGGCTGATGCTGCACTGTAGATTTTTGTTTTGTATCTGAGCATGTAGTGATGTAGCGGCTTGCAGGCGCCGAACCTGGGCTTTATGTGGTTTGGATTGAAGTTGTTGAGATTTTGTTTGTATTCTGTTTTCTTTATGTTATGTTGAAATACTGTATATATTGTATATATTGTATATAGTGGGGTTTGGGACATAGTGTTAGGTTGGGAGGGGGGTGATGGTGGTGGGATTTACGTTGACCTTGGACTCTATGACCCTGGGCACTGGTCTGGACTACTTAACGCAAACTTTGGACGTTAGACCAGTGTCTGGGGGGAAGGGGAGGGTGTGGGCGAGGGATTTAGTTTAGTGTAGTGTTATGTGTATTTGTTATTTATATATTTAAAAAAAAAAAAAGGGGTGTGGGATGTGATCTGTGTGGGGTGGTTTGTTATTAGAGGGTGTGGGGTGGGTTTATGTATATTAATAGTCATTTATGTTTTATTTGTGGGTGTGGCTTGTCTTTGTTTATTGGTTTGGTTTAGGTTGTGATAATCAGTTGGGTGGGGGTTGTGGTATTTGGTGTTCATTCATTTCGGTGTATTTTAAGTTATTGTTTTCACTAGGTGTGAATGTGGCTGGACCAGCAGGTAATATATTGTATATATTGTATATATTGTATATTAAGTTTTGTTTGTATTGTTATGTTTTTTACTTTTATATAAAATAAAAGATCTACAGGATGTAACTCAGGATCAGTACAGGATAAGTAATGTCATGTATGTACACAGTGACTGCACCAGCAGCAGAATAGTGAGTGCAGCTCTGGAGTATAATACAGGATGTAACTCAGGATCAGTACAGGATAAGTAATGTCATGTCATGTATGTACACAGTGACTGCACCAGCAGCAGAATAGTGAGTGCAGCTCTGGAGTATAATACAGAATGTAACTCAGGATCAGTACAGGATAAGTAATGTCATGTATGTACACAGTGACTGCACCAGCAGCAGAATAGTGAGTGCAGCTCTGGTGTATAATACAGGATGTAACTCAGGATCAGTACAGGATAAGTAATGTCATGTATGTACACAGTGACTGCACCAGCAGCAGAATAGTGAGTGCAGCTCTGGGGTATAATACAGGATGTAACTCAGGATCAGTACAGGATAAGTAATGTCATGTATGTACACAGTGACTGCACCAGCAGCAGAATAGTGAGTGCAGCTCTGCAGTATAATACAGGATGTAACTCAGGATCAGTACAGGATAAGTAATGTCATGTCATGTATGTACACAGTGACTGCACCAGCAGCAGAATAGTGAGTGCAGCTCTGGAGTATAATACAGAATGTAACTCAGGATCAGTACAGGATAAGTAATGTCATGTATGTACACAGTGACTGCACCAGCAGCAGAATAGTGAGTGCAGCTCTGGTGTATAATACAGGATGTAACTCAGGATCAGTACAGGATAAGTAATGTCATGTATGTACACAGTGACTGCACCAGCAGCAGAATAGTGAGTTCAGCTCTGGGGTATAATACAGGATGTAACTCAGGATCAGTACAGGATAAGTAATGTCATGTATGTACACAGTGACTGCACCAGCAGCAGAATAGTGAGTGCAGCTCTGCAGTATAATACAGGATGTAACTCAGGATCAGTACAGGATAAGTAATGTCATGTATGTACACAGTGACTGCACCAGCAGCAGAATAGTGAGTGCAGCTCTGGAGTATAATACAGGATGTAACTCAGGATCAGTACAGGATAAGTAATGTCATATATGTACACAGTGACTGCACCAGCAGCAGAATAGTGAGTGCAGCTCTGGAGTATAATACAGGATGTAACTCAGGATCAGTACAGGATAAGTAATGTCATGTATGTACACAGTGACTGCACCAGCAGCAGAATAGTGAGTGCAGCTCTGGAGTATAATACAGAATGTAACTCAGGATCAGTACATGATAAGTAATGTCATGTATGTACACAGTGACTGCACCAGCAGCAGAATAGTGAGTGCAGCTCTGGAGTATAATACAGGATGTAACTCAGGATCAGTACAGGATAAGTAATGTCATGTATGTACACAGTGACTGCACCAGCAGCAGAATAGTGAGTGCAGCTCTGGAGTATAACATAGCAATGTAATGCGATGCATTCATATAAAATTCTAAAAATAAACCCAACCAGATATGAAAGAAATATTAGAAGGTCTCATCTGGACAGCCCTATAGCTAAATGAGGAGCTTCCAGTGATCGGCTGATGAGACACAGATGCAGCAGCTGAAACCTCCAGATAACAGCTGTTCCCTCTGGAGCCATATGGACAGGGATTGGGGCTGAAAGGACAAGTTACAATGATATTCTGGTTAGAGTCTATAACTGCTAGCTAGGGGTCCCAGCACTGACATCACAGCGAGGGGCTGTGTGAATGGAGCAGTAATCAGGCTTGTATCTTGCTGCTCCATTGAATTTTTAGGGCAGCGGCAAAAACAGGCAAGTATTGTGATTGGCAGGGGACATGCGGGACCACCAGCCAAGCGCTCCCCCCCCACCATGGCAGCTTTATTCTGGTTAGTAGTACGCAATGGTTCTGCTACCACAGTAATTATCGTTAGTAGTGGCTGCTATGGTCGGTTCAGCTTCACCAGGAGCTCTATGGTAACCATATTGATTTCTGAGCACCAATTACTCCGGCTCTGTGATAAGGGGGGGATCAGCTTGTCCACTAGAGTTAAATGCACCGCGCTCTGTATTAAAGCAGAGGAGCGCGTCTGTATATCTCATCTGGCTGCAATCCAATTAGGTTATCCCTGCAGGGGCGGCTGCACAAGACCCAGATCTGTCAGCTCGGAGAGACCAATTGGACCATGCAGTCCTGGAGATGGGGCCTCTATGGGACGTGCATGCAGCAGAGTGTCTAATCCGAACCGACAGAACCACAAGCGCAATACTCCAAGGGATGCCGAGCCGCCTAAAAACTCCCCTCTATACAATCCTTCTAAAGCTGAGCTCCTCCTGAACCTAATTCCTACTTTTACCCTGCGTCATCCTTCTGGGAAACCATAAACTATTGGAAGAGAATTTCTGATGAGGTTGAAAATCCATCAGTCCGATCTGTCAGCGCAGCTTCCCGGTGTAGTCTGCGTGGTGGACTGATCCTACTGATGCTGGCGCGCCATAGGCAGGGAGACACCCCCCCCCCCCCCCCAAGAGACAGGCGCTCCAATACAGTGTCATCCGAACAATCCAGAAATAGCATCACCGATCCCGACACTAGGGCCCCACTGATTAGAGCGGAATGAGAGTACTATATGGCGGTATTACTGGAGGGCTATAAGACCGCTACTGCAATGTAGGTAATTTTTGCAGTCTATGCTGAACCGTAATACATTGTAATTGAAGTACAATGACATATGATGCTTCTATATACCTGTATATATACCTATATACCATCTACATACACATCTTTGAACCTGTGCTTGTTCCTTGACCGAAACATCAAGTGTACGGGTCAATAGTTGCATTGGTATATACAGCATACAGCATCTCCTCATCATGGCCGTCAGTGTATATACAGTATCACTACAGCATCTCGTCATCATGGCTGTCAGTGTATATACAGTATCACTACAGCATCTCCTCATCATGGCTGTCAGTGTATATACAGTATCACTACAGCATCTCCTCATCATGGCCGTCAGTGTATATACAGTATCACTACAGCATCTCCTCATCATGGCTGTCAGTGTATATACAGTATCACTACAGCATCTCCTCATCATGGCCGTCAGTGTATATACAGTATACAGCATCTCCTCATCATGGCTGTCAGTGTATATACAGTATACAGCATCTCCTCATCATGGCCGTCAGTGTATATACAGTATACAGCATCTCCTCATCATGGCCGTCAGTGTATATACAGTATACAGCATCTCCTCATCATGGCTGTCAGTGTATATACAGTATACAGCATCTCCTCATCATGGCCGTCAGTGTATATACAGTATACAGCATCTCCTCATCATGGCTGTCAGTGTATATACAGTATACAGCATCTCCTCATCATGGCCGTCAGTGTATATACAGTATACAGCGTCTCCTCATCATGGCCGTCAGTGTATATACAGTATACGGCATCTCCTCATCATGGCCGTCAGTGTATATACAGTATACGGCATCTCCTCATCATGGCCGTCAGTGTATATACAGTATACAGCGTCTCCTCATCATGGCCGTCAGTGTATATACAGTATACAGCATCTCCTCATCATGGCCGTCAGTGTATATACAGTATACAGCGTCTCCTCATCATGGCCGTCAGTGTATATACAGTATACAGCGTCTCCTCATCATGGCCGTCAGTGTATATACAGTATACAGCGTCTCCTCATCATGGCCGTCAGTGTATATACAGTATACAGCATCTCCTCATCATGGCCGTCAGTGTATATACAGTATACAGCATCTCCTCATCATGGCCGTCAGTGTATATACAGTATCAATACAGCATCTCCTCATCATGGCCGTCAGT
The DNA here is from genome assembly GCF_040894005.1 of Engystomops pustulosus. Lineage (NCBI taxonomy): Eukaryota > Metazoa > Chordata > Amphibia > Anura > Leptodactylidae > Engystomops > Engystomops pustulosus. The sequence goes on from NC_092416.1 coordinate 174,152,029, forward strand.
GTATATACAGTATCACTACAGCATCTCCTCATCATGGCCGTCAGTGTATATACAGTATACAGCATCTCCTCATCATGGCCGTCAGTGTATATACAGTATACAGCATCTCCTCATCATGGCCGTCAGTGTATATACAGTATACAGCGTCTCCTCATCATGGCCGTCAGTGTATATACAGTATACAGCGTCTCCTCATCATGGCCGTCAGTGTATATACAGTATACAGCGTCTCCTCATCATGGCCGTCAGTGTATATACAGTATACAGCGTCTCCTCATCATGGCCGTCAGTGTATATACAGTATACAGCGTCTCCTCATCATGGCCGTCAGTGTATATACAGTATACAGCGTCTCCTCATCATGGCCGTCAGTGTATATACAGTATACAGCGTCTCCTCATCATGGCCGTCAGTGTATATACAGTATACAGCGTCTCCTCATCATGGCCGTCAGTGTATATACAGTATACAGCGTCTCCTCATCATGGCCGTCAGTGTATATACAGTATACAGCGTCTCCTCATCATGGCCGTCAGTGTATATACAGTATACAGCATCTCCTCATCATGGCCGTCAGTGTATATACAGTATACAGCATCTCCTCATCATGGCCGTCAGTGTATATACAGTATACAGCATCTCCTCATCATGGCCGTCAGTGTATATACAGTATACAGCATCTCCTCATCATGGCCGTCAGTGTATATACAGTATACAGCATCTCCTCATCATGGCCGTCAGTGTATATACAGTATACAGCATCTCCTCATCATGGCCGTCAGTGTATATACAGTATACAGCGTCTCCTCATCATGGCCGTCAGTGTATATACAGTATACAGCATCTCCTCATCATGGCCGTCAGTGTATATACAGTATACATCATCTCCTCATCATGGCCGTCAGTGTATATACAGTATACGGCATCTCCTCATCATGGCCGTCAGTGTATATACAGTATACGGCATCTCCTCATCATGGCCGTCAGTGTATATACAGTATACGGCATCTCCTCATCATGGCTGTCAGTGTATATACAGTATACAGCGTCTCCTCATCATGGCCGTCAGTGTATATACAGTATACAGCGTCTCCTCATCATGGCCGTCAGTGTATATACAGTATACGGCATCTCCTCATCATGGCTGTCAGTGTATATACAGTATACAGCGTCTCCTCATCATGGCCGTCAGTGTATATACAGTATACAGCATCTCCTCATCATGGCCGTCAGTGTATATACAGTATACAGCATCTCCTCATCATGGCTGTCAGTGTATATACAGTATACAGCATCTCCTCATCATGGCTGTCAGTGTATATACAGTATCACTACAGCATCTCCTCAAGCTGCTGGAGACTTTATGACCACAATTGACCTACCTTCATCACCTCCACTATAAACACGGCTTCTGGTTCTGTATCAGATATCCTAAGGATAGGGGATAAAGGGTCCAGTAGCAACCAGTCTTCCTTTAGTCAAGTACATTACACTGCAGAGGAGGAGGGAGGACATGGTATCATCTCCTGATATATAAAAATTCCTTATACAATCTGTTTGTATTATTAGATAAAATGAGATCAAAGAAAAGAAGATTAAAGGATTAATTATGATTTTTCGATGTTTATCATTCCTTTAAGATGCTATTGCTTTTACTGCCACCATCATAGGCAGTACATGTACAGTGTGTAGGGGTCCATTTATAGTGTGCATTAGGCCTGAGGTCATGTTGTGGCATAGTAATATAGGAAAATATGAAATACAAAAAGTTAAATGAAATTCTGATTTATACTTTATTTTTTCTTGACAATTTTCATTCATTTTCAACCTTGTACCATTAATAAGAAAGATCCTCTCTATGGTTATGTATAGAAGAGTATGGCTGGTGCCGCACACTCTTAGGCCTCGTTCACATGTACCGCTTTGTAACAATTTAAAGGCTGCTGCTGCAATCCCACGTTGCGTTGACATTGTGTTTACGAAATGCGATGTAAACGCAATGTTAACTCGCTACATAATCGTGGCAGCAGCCTTTGAAATGGTTTGGCTGGGTGAGAGGGTCGGGAAGTAACAGTTCTTCTTAAAGGGGTTTTCTCACAAAGGAAAGTTAGGCCCTGTCCACAGGATAGGGCCTAACTTGCCGATCAGTGGGGGTTTCAGTGCCGAGACCCCCGGAGTTCGCAGGAAAAAAAAAGGGGTCCGTCGGGCCTAACTTTCCTTCGAAGTACTGCCAATATAGAGAACAATAAATAAATAGATCATTCAACCTTTCTGTGGACCGGCCTACTTTGTGTGTACTTTTTGCATTTGGTCTGTGGCGTGCATACAAATTATACAATTGTCAGGAGGGGTATCCTGCCAGCAGGGGGAGCTGGGACCATCAGGTTGACCAGCACTATCATATGCTAGGTCTCACTGTATTGGATAATTGTTGGTGACATTGCTCGCAATTTTTAAGATGTTTTTATTCTTTGTTTTTGTGTTGTGGTATACAATATAAAATAAAATATTTGGTTTTGGTCATATAGCATGTGTCTGAATCTTTGTTCTTCTGTTTAAGTATTTTTACATGCTTTGACCGGGACACTATTTAGGTGCTGGGTTCCCCTTGCTATTTTTATAGTGACTATAAGATTTCTGCACTTTTTTGCAAGATAGTAAAAAAAAAATAAATAAATAAATAAATAAAAAAATAAAGTAAAAAGCAAATCTCTGGTTGCACAATTGCCATTAGCAGAGGTGAGATAACGTTGCTCTGTGTCCTTATCACGCCGGGTAAAACCCATCCACCACAGGCTGAGGTTTGAGAGCTGGCGGCCTCTTCAGCGCTGTGTATGTGCTAACAATGACCTTATTCTTACATCTGAAGAGAACACAAAGAGCTTTTCACTGGACTTGAGCTGCAATCGGGTTTTTAGAAGCGATACAGTGCGCTTCAATAATTGATAAGCTGTCAGCGCTTTTGGGAAACTGCCTGCGAGCTACCAGTCCATTAGCTTAAATCCATACCTCCAGACACCCAGCGCAGAACAAAAGGGGATGCGAGTTCTGAATTAACCCTGTCACCCTGGGATCTCCTCGAGTCGGGCAGATGGTTTCCTTTTAAGCCGTATAACACATTGTACCTATACAAACGCAGGGCTCCACACCGATCCTCCTGCTGCCTGATGCATGGATCCACAAAGACAAATCAAGTGGATACAAACTGTGGAAAGAACCATAGATAGATGAGGGTTAACAGCAGACGCTCCTGTACTGTACAATGCCGGCACATCAAGCATCTACATTGTATTTCTGAATGTGACAATCTAGGCCAGAACAGGGTCCCAACAAGACACGGGTTATTATACGTAGTACAGAAACACTGCCGCCAGTCATTTTTGTAATAGGAACACTGACAAATGCTTTCTCACTTCTCTAGGGAGTATTAAAAAAAAAAATAAAAAAAAAATACAAAAGAAAAAATAACAGTGAATGGGCACATGCTTTTTACTTGGGGATCTATAGAATGCAAAAAAAAAAGTTACAAATAATCATTGGGATATTTCACTTTAAGGCTCAGTCGGCAGAAAGTTGTAAACTAATCGCAAGATCGTAATGGTGTCTCAAGGGTTAAATGCAAGTCAAATTCAGCGGTGCCAATCATAAGCTTCTGTATCGCTGCCCAAAGCAACGCTGCGCCACGCCGGGTGCCATCTGGAAACAAGGGCCATAGTCTGTCATGTATCTGACCCTCATAAGATCTACAGAGGTGCACATGTACATTTGAAGGGATACCCCGACCAAATATAAGGTGGGGGTGGGATAAGTGTCTGGCTCTGGTGTTGCGGCGGTCTCCAGGTCTTCTGACTGCTGGTCACTGGATTGTAGCTCATGAAGTAGACAAAGTGACCCAATACCCGATCCCCAATACTTCCCAAGGTAGTGAAGACAAGGAGACCTGTGATGTTTTTTTCTTGGGGTACGTTCACATCTGGTTATTGCAGTCCCTTGTAAGGATTAGGCGTATCCCAACGTATCCTTACAACATGACATATGTACAATGTATCACGCTCTCACTCCTCCCCTGTATACGGTCGGGCACCTTGTATCGTTATAGAGAGCAGCACTGCATTATTGAGCGGGGGCCTCTGCTGGGCACCGCGTTACCGAGCGGGGGCCTCTGCTGGGCACCGCGTTACCGAGCGGGGGCCTCTGCTGGGCACCGCGTTACCGAGCGGGGGCCTCTGCTGGGCACCGCGTTACCGGCTTATACTTTAGTAAATACAGTATTTTTATTATTATTATTATGGCTAACCAAAACTTATATACAGGTCGATCTAGACTCTTTCAAACAGATTCTCCCATGTCGGCACATGGTGCGCCAGTGTAGGAGGCCCCATTAAATGTACCCTTCAGCAATTCTACCCCAGGTGCTATCAGTACGGGCGCAGGCATGGAGGTGGTGTAAAGTGGTAAATAATCGCAATTCCTAGCCATGCGCCAGTAATTGCAATTGGTTCAGGGAATGTCTGCTAGAAAACTGGAGTACAAGCCCTGATAAATATTCCCCTATGAGTTTTCTAGGCGTACACGCCGAATGTGTGAAATGAACTTTTACAGAATGTGTAACTGCTGGGAGCCCCACCGATTATGAGAACCGACATTGGGCGTCTCCCTATACCCCTCGTGACATTGCTGTGATCATTGGGCCCTGATACTTGTGTTCTAGCCCGAGAAGAACCCTACTACATAGGAAGTCTGCAAACCTCCATAACATTGATAAACACACGGCACCTACAATAAAGCCAGGAAACCGCTGCTCTCGCTGACTTTTGAAGAGCTTTTATGAGAATTATCTGCAGTGTTAACTACAATGCTGAGTGCAAAGAAAATTGTTCTCTGCTCCACAGGAAACGGACTAATTTCTGGGCTCAATCACAACAATTATGCTATTTACCAAATCCGGCTGAAGACACCACTTAGTGTGAAAGGATGCATCAATCTGATCACGTGCCAGTCTACCATCAAGCCTGGCTCCTAAAAGTGACCCGGATTGCGATGGCCCCGACCACAAAACACTTCATTTAATGTGACCGTTTATGTAAAAAAACACCGGGATAAGTGAAAGGCAATGAGATCACAGAAAGGGATGTGCCCGAAATAGCTTGTGTTCTAGGCCTAAATCCTCCATATACAGGAAGATTATAAACAATCTCAAAGTCACAACCACTAAATTTTGCAGAGCATAAACTCCGTTATATGAGATCCATCAGATAGCAGACACTTCAGACGAGCGGTTACACTGTGTTATACCTGGTTCAGGACATAACACAGGGATTACCTTATAGCTTTCCGATTTCCTGCAATTTGTCCATATTTTGCATTTAATGATAACTTTAGGCCTCATTCAGATCCATCTGTATTCTGTAGCCTGTTCTGGATACAGTAATGGGACAGATATAGTCACTTACAGTGAGGTATTGTTCTTTAGAGATGTGTGTTGTTACGAGCAGAAAGACTGAAAGCTGAATATAGTCACTTTTTGCCTAAATGAGTCAGGCTCGGAAGTTGGAGGTGGAGCATCATTTTTCATGGCCTACCTAAAGTGGGCTGGTAGTTTAGTGGTTAAAGTGAGTCCCTTTATGTTACTCCACAGCCCATCACTTGCGGTCCGAGGAAAAGCTGTAGCAGACTTGAAAACTACAGAAGTCACTCAGAGTAGAAATGAGGGTCTGTGGAGAACCAGTGCTAGAGGACAACCCCCCCCAGTGCACTCACAGTGAGGACATACCACAGCAGCTAATGTGACTTCTGTTAATTTTGACAGTGGGCATAGATCTGCTGCAGAGAAACACTATATCACAGACAAGAACAGGCTTGTTTCATCAATCAGAAGCTGCTTGTCAGCAGGCCGCCCCTTTAATAACGCTGTCACATTAAACAGAGACACGTACATAGCGTCAGGCAGAGCTCACATTTCTGGAGTGGGATCCTATCTAACCTCCGTTACGTATCTGATCCGGACATATCTCTGGAGCTTGTATCAATCAGGCTCAGATGAAGAGCAGGCCTGGATCACGCAAGGCTCTATAGATGTGAAGGAGTCTTTTGGCAGCTGCACTGGAGATGATGTCTTCATCCACACCCAGACGCTCTCTCAGGTTCTTCACTTCCTTTAGAAAAGGCTGAGTAAGAAGAACGTTATCTCAGTAGAGGATTTCTAATCAGAAGATTGACTTTTAACTTACAACACCAACGTGCCAGCATGAAAAAAATCTTTACAATTAACTTTTTACAATATTTCATTGACATCTACCACCAGGATGAAGGATTGTAAACCAAGCACACAGAAATACTGGTGCGCACCCCCTTTGCCAGGATCTCCTCTTGTTTGAGCTTCTTTATCCCTTGTTTTTACAAAAAAAGAAAAGCTTTTAAAAATATGCAAATAAGCCTGAGGGGCTTCAGTCTCTATAGTCGTTAATGGAGCCTGGAGCCCCTCAGGCTCATCTGCATAATTTTAAAGTCTTTTTTTTTATTAAAAAACAAAGGAATAGGAAGTTAAAAAAAGAGTGCATACTGCCCAAGGGGGCACACACTGGTATGGTAGCGTTCTTGGTTTACAATCCTTGAACTTGGTGGTAGATTTCCTTTAACTTGATCTGTAACTAAATGACTAACCTCATGAGCACTGAACAGCTGCTGAATCTTCCCCAAATCTAGATCAGGGCATAGGCCACCATTTATAGAGGTATCTTGATGAAGTAAGACCTAGGAAATAAAAATGAGACAACCAGATTGTAAGGGAAGGTACAAGTTATACTTTGCATAATACAATACTACATCCACCATATGAGGATGTGTACTGGGTTATTAGTTACTTCTAAAAGCAGTCCTACTTAAGAACACCCGACTTACAGACGACCCCAAGTTATAAACACACCTCTGGATGTTGGTAATTTACTGCACTCTAGCCTAAGACTACAATAAACAGCTGTAACAGTTATCACAGGTGTCTGTAATGAAGCTTTATTGTTAATCCTGGTTCTAATGACAACCCAACATTTTAAAATCCAGTTGTCACAGAGACCCAAAAAAAATTATCTGGGGTTACAATTATAACACATACAGTTTCAACTTAAGAACAAACCTACAGAGCCTATCTTGTATGTAACCCGGGGACTGCCTGTATATAATAGTTATACTTGGGGTCAAGACCATTTATTTTCGGCAATATTTTTAAGGACTCATGCGCACAATGCCGCATATGGCAGCCGTGACTTAGCCCCAGAAATTGCAGCTGGGCGGCACCGATTTCTATTATACATGGTCAAGGTACAGTAAGGCCACTAAGACTCATCACGGATCATGATTACCCTCCCATCTCCACCAAACAGGCCACAACTATTTCTCAGTTAGTGGCCTTTTTCAGCACATGATCTGTGAATGAGGCCTAACTGTTACCTAAAACTGAACAGCCTTGTATGTGGATATATTGCAATGTTACCTTAAGACGGCTGATAACAGCGAGATGCAGAGAGGCCACAACATGTATATGGGAGCTTAATATTTGCACCTCGACAGCCTGGATGGATCTTTCTGATGAAAGATCTGACACAGAAACCTAAAGAAAGAAAAGCAACAAGCAAACGTTTACAAGGTTAAATAATTTAGGATGCTTTTGCGTTAAGAAATAAAGTTCAAATTGTGGAGAGGTCATGCTGAGATATGATGTATAAAAGGCAGGTCACATGGAGATGGTCACACCTTGCAAATGTATTTGCATCCCAAATGTCAGTGCAGCGAATACAAGGTAAAAAATATGTTGAGCCTTGTATATCATTTATAGTAAAACCAATTTTCACTGGATCTGGTTTTTGTTTTCCATAACTGTAAAGGAAACTTGCGTGTTAAAAAGTACTCTCCATTTCATGCTCTTAGGGTACCCTTACAGGATTTTCGGGAGCCAGGATTTTTGCTAGATAGTCCCCACTCACACTCGAATTTGACTCTGACCATCACTGAGTGATAGTTTTATTGCTGTTTTAACTCCTGAGTAAAATATCGGGTTATAAATGATCTTTAGTGTGTAAACATCACTAGGGGATTCAAATTTGAGAACTTTATTTCATGGGCAAACCCCTTTACCACCAGCCGGCACCTGGTGTTGCTTGTGTTCACACATTGGGGCACATTTACTTACACAGTGCACTGCGTTCACCGAAAGTGCATTGTCCGACAATAATGCACTGTGCTGCGATTCACTAAAATAGTGCGCTCAGGTTCCACAGAGTTCACCTTCTTCTTCCTGGCGCATGTAAGTGCATTGTGTTGCCACACAATTTGAAAGTTAAACCCCGCACTCAGTCCGAATCAGTTGGATGGTCCGACGGCCTTCCCCTTGATTTCTGTCGCATGAAAGCAGCGCAGCTGCCCCACAATCCGTTCGCGCGCGACACAATCCCAGCGCAGACACCTGTTTGATACCTGTCAAAGCTGCAAATAGTCTGACGAAACTGCAGTGGGCGACCCTTAGTAAAAAAGCCCCGTTGCTTCTCAATTGCACATAGGGCCATAATTGAAGCTCAAGCTAAAAAACACAGCCTGAAGGTTAACTGCAAAAAAAAAAAAACACCAGCTAAGGACTTGTGCAGAAACACCTTGGACAAGAGCCCAGCCCATACATAAAACCCAAAAGGCAATTTTTGAGGCAAGTGTCATTGCTGCATCTTGCCATAGCCTTAGGATAGATGATGGGTCAGTGTTGCTCTAGAAAACTTTGCACACATTGAACAGTATCTGCACAGAGTAATGCAGCTCCCTCTCCCAGCAGACTGAGATCTGATATTGATGACTTTTTGGTCAATAATATCGAAGTCTTGGAAAAACCCGTTAAATTTCCAAAAATGTGCATTCTTTTGTATATTTATAAATATTCCGGGTATGAGGTTTTTGTAGAACAACTGACCTCTTGAACCCGGATAACAAATTCTTTTCCATCTGGAGTCAAACCCTGCACTTCTTGTACATCAGGCTCCTTCGCCAATACCTCGGACAGCAGCCAATGCAGTACAACAGAGCAGATGGATCTCTCTGAAAGGAAAAGGACAGAAATCTGTAACACATCATCATAGAACTAATATATTACTATATTCAGATTCGCTTTAATAATGCCTTTTTATAAATAGGTAATTAATCTTAATAGAAAAAGGCAAGTAATATAGGACTGTACAGAAAACTTTTATTTACCTGTGATATACACACAATACACAAGTTTTGGGAAATCAAAAATTTGACGACTATATTGAAAAGTTTTTAGATGAATGGATCATGGTATTTACCTACGTTAAGTCGTAATAAAGCTCCCTGCATGAGGCAAATATTTATAGCCAATAACGGAATTGGATCAAGTGAAGTCAAGCTTTAGGAAAAGGCTTTGCTGATGCCACATGACAGGATCTGACCCCATTTTGGCTCCGAGTATAGGGCTCCTGCAGGGAGATGTATTACAATTGGCTGAGTGCAGCGTAACAGACCCCACAGGACCCTGCAATTCATTTCATTCAGATGTTTTGTACTTGGATGTGGTGTGCAAAGTGAACAGAGCAGGCAATTTACTGATCTGCAGAGATTCAATCCCCCAAATACTCTTACATTCGGTTATGGAAAACTGCTCTATGGATAAGGAATATAAGTACAATGTTCTAAATATAAAGTAAAAAAAGTGGAAAAAAATGAATCTGCAGGATCTTTGTAACTACGCAACAGACGGAGTCCTTTACACATTCACTCCACATTACATAGTGCCCCATTTATTAAGTCATGAGGAGTAGTGGCATAACTACAGCAGCATTTGCAGCTATGGGGCCCGCAGTGTCAGGGCTCCCGCCCCACCTTAATACAGATATAATATGCAGCAGCTACTTACCTGATTTTTCTTTCTTAAAGAAATTAGAAAACAGGATGGCCGAAAATCGAACTGAAACTTTTAAAGGAAATGTACATTTAGGTCCTTGTTTAAAAACAGCGACAGGCAGTGTACCCAGGGGGTCACTTTCAGAGGATGATTTCCAAATAGACTGCACTGCATCCTCCAGCAGAGTATTAGATAAATGAGAGTTACAGCTAGCCGAGGCGTTTAGACGCAGGCATTGCAGTAGGTCAATGACCTGCTCCTGTAGCGGTACACAGACTCCATTTCTCTGTGAAGACGGCATTTGCAGCTCTAACGAGTTACCGAAATCTGCAGCAAATCCCTTTAAAGTGTAATATAAGGAGCAAGATATTTTTATAGGGAAATCCATGCTTCTAGCTCCCTGACCACATAAAGGAAAATCAAAATCTTTGGTCTCTCCGGGTTTTAGGAATGAAATAGGAAAGGAATAAGAAGTGATTGGGTCCGTACTAATGAGGAGACACAAGTTCCACCCATGCTCTAACATGTAGTTACTCTTGTTTTGTAGGCTACAGCAGGCGGTCATAGAGGATTTCTGAAGCATCCGTGTCCAGGATACGCTGATTACACATCTGACGGGACAAGTTGCCCACTGTCCAGACAGTAACTCACGGCTCAATGACAACACTTGGTTGAGCCTCGCTAAGGATTTGCTCTTCTCATCAGCTGCAGACTTCAATAAAGTGAACCTAACGAAGGAAGTAAAAAAAAAATAAAAAATACACTCAGTGGGATAGAAAAATGCCAGAGCTTTACAATATATGTACACTGAATTGTAGCACTTCCTGGATCTAATGTATGAGGATGCTTTGAGTTTTCATGTGATCAGGATTCAGTTTATAGTTGCAGTTTACAATACTTACTGCAGGGGGCAGAATAGTCACTACTGAGGCCATAGATCCGTTTCCATACTAGGAAAATTGCTATGTCTAGACTATGTTCCACTATCCAACATTTTATCAAGATCTTAACACCTAGATTTGGCTAAATGAAGAAAAACAAAACAAAAACCACCCAAAAGGACATTAGTAGTTACTCAAACCTACGTCTGCACCAAGACAAGTTGCAGTGCTGAGCAATCACCAATTGTAACTTATTATCTGCAGTATATGTCCAAGGAACCCTAGATAATAACAGTTACAATTGATCGCAGTGCTCAGCAACCACTTTCCTTGGTTTTGGGTAGTAAATTATTTTTTTCAAGTTTTTAGAATTTGGAAAAAGATGCGAGAGGTGGCCAAGGGTGGATTATGGCAAACCCTAAATTTATTTCTCTGACAGTAAGAAGGTAAAAGTGCTCATCAATAACGTACTATCTGCATACACGTGGCCTGTATGGTTCAGACATTAGATCTATATTGTGTTACATAGCTCGTCTCCAATATGCAAGAGAAGACCAGCAGGCAGGAGAGGTACATGAAAGATTGTGTGGAAGCACAGACATAAATGTCTACGTTATCTCGTCTTTGTCAATCCTACTAAGGCTACATACACTCAATCGTGTGCCCTTCATGCCAAAGCACGGAGGTCACATGTTGGCGCACAGGAGAGGAGGATGGGGAGAGCGCTGCTCGCTCCTCTCCATAGAGATACATGGCGCACAGCGCCGTAATACGGGGAAAGGGAGGACATGTCCCATTATTTCCCCGGGTACAGAGCAGTACTATGCTACACGTATGCTGCACCGTAACACTGTACCATTCAGTGCGCCCATTGCCGGCTTATGGGCACGTATATACAGTCGCAAGCTTGCAGCCGTGTATACATCCCCCCAACGGTCGTGTGAATGTAGCCTAAGAGTCAGCAATGACTAAAGGGCTTCGTAGATTTTTCTAAATTTTCATGACTCCCTCATACACATTTGTGATTGGATCGGCTCAATGCTTATGTGTAGTGAATAGGAACCTTCACACGGGGGCTCATCACTCTGGAATTCCAACTTTCTTGACCTTCATCTCCCTCCATATCTGCCATTGCAGGAGGTATGTAAAGATTACTAGCTGAAATAAGTAACACAGCAGCTAATTTTAGGGGTCATCCCCCAGGATGCTCAGCAGACACCCAAACCTCTTTGGTATTTGCTGATATCATAATTTTTTGAGAACTGTGGGGCTTCCATTGTTACATAAGAATATGATATAGTGAAATTCATTGAAAGAGTCATTCTTATCAAGAAAAACTTTCAGGGCATTGAAACAAACTGTGTAACATATCTTATGAGAGTAAAATACCTCTATCCTGCCGGCTAAACTGCTTAGTTCATTGCCAATCTGTGTTCTGTGAAGAGAGCCTGCGCTTCATGTATCTATGGAGGGATGAGGGACAGGATAGACACAGGACAGGCTGCATCAGACAAGTGTATGTGACAGTAATCAGATCTCTAGAAGTTTTATAACACGTTGGAGCTGAACTGAGCAGTATAGAGAATGTAAACAGGAGTCTTATTGCTATCCACTCCAATTGGTTTACACCTCACTGAAGACAGATCTGAGCAGTTTAGCAGGCAGGATAAGTATGATAATAGGAGGTATTATTATCTAATACTTTACCAACAAGGTTATAAATTACAAGTATTCCAATATTTATACAAATAACCACATCATGTGAAACGTCTGTCATCTTATGAAACAGCTAAATATATTTTTTTGCACCTTTCAGATACGGAGCCTATTCCAGACAGCAGCTCCTTCATCCTCTGTCCGGTGTTCACACAGCTCTGTCCATGCCGCTGATCTTTGCTGCCTTTATGATTTAATTTGCAAAGCATTAGACGTCCCTTTCTGGATAAGGCAACTAGATGTTCGTCTTTAAAAAAGAAAATTGTGCATATAAAAGATGCTCAATATAAAAAAGGATTGACTAGTGTGTTGACTAGTCACACAGCACATGGCATTGTAAGGTAATATACAACCTGATATGTGCAGACCTGAACGCTGGCGACTGGGAACAAGCAACACGTGTTTTGCCGGTAAACTTTGCAACATGCTCCCGATCGCAAGTGCTCACGTCTACAAACATCTATGATCAGGTTTTAACGCTTTAATGGCGTTTCTAAACACAGTGGGGCTCATTTACTAAAGGTAGCAGAGCGCACTTTCGTCAGACTGTGCGCCTTTTTCGGGGATTACACGGCTTGCACAGGTATTTAACAAGTGTCTTTGCCGGGATTTTGGCGCACGCGATCCATTTTTGGCCCAGCTGCACTGGCTTCCATGAAATGCAATTTAGGGGGCGTGCCGGTGGACAGTCCGACTGATTCAAACTGAGCGCAGGATTTAACTTTCAAATTGTGTTGCAAGCCCAACACTTACATGGTGGTGAACTCCAGCGGACCTGAGCGGGGGAAGTGACACATGCAGGATATCGGGCAAACAATCTTAGTGAATCGTGGCACAGGGCATTATACACAGACAATGCACTTTTGGCCGGGTAAGTAAATGTGCCCCAGTGTGTGAACATGGCCTTATTGTTAGTGCATCTGAATTGTGACTCTAAACACAGTGGCATGTGAATGCGGCATCACCTTTTGAATGATGAGGTGTTAAAAAAAAAATTTAAGATATTTTCCTTTTAACTTACCATCTGATGAGGATAATGCCGCTATCATAGGTATATTGTGACGGAGAGATGCCATTGTAGAGCTTTTGGTCTTGCTTGTTGCTTCCCTCTCACGCTGTGGTATAGTTACATAGATGAGGTCGCTGGCTGTGCAGCAATAGACACCAGACATGGAGTAGAGAGTGCAGCTCACAGAAGCAGGTAATCTGTAGTCCTTATATTCACAGTAGACACTTCCAGGTTTATCCCCACCTGTCACTGACACTACGAGGCCTTGTTGGCCAACAATTAGTAAGCAGTCACAGGCTTTATTACCTGTAGATGGCTGCTCAGTATTATGGTCACCTGGTACCATCCTTATGGCTCCGATGGAAACCACGGGTTGCTCTAAGTGATAAAGAAGCTCTGAAGAGCCTTGAGTTGAGCTCTGGTTGCAGGACTGTTGTACGCCAGCGCTCTTTAAGGGAAAGCTTATTACCTGACCATCTGGGAACCCACAAAGGATAATAGGAGATTCTAAAATGGCAACATCAACTCCGAAAAGTCTCGTAAACAAAGCAGGGTCCAGGGCTATGTCACATGGAGCAACAGTGTTCATTGGTTCTTCTTTCCACAAAGAAATTGTGCATAGGACAGGTTGTAGATCACCCCTGTTCATTCCACTTCTGGAAGAAAATTTCACTTCTCTAGACGGGGCACTTATCAAGTCTTCATGGTTTATAGATGCCCTATGAAGCACAGTGATCTTCCATTTGTCCTGCTGTGATAATACAATGACAAGAACCTGCCTGGCCACTGTAAAGGAGCAGAGAGTTGGATCGAGCAGAAGGGCAAAATTGGAGCCCACCTGGTATATGGTCATATCTCCCCCAATCATGGCAGGGCTTGGTTCCATCAACAACCTTCAGTAAAAATATAGCAAATAAAATTGAGTATAATAGGAAGTCCTTAGAAGAAAAAATCTCAAATAAAAGCTATGGCATAGGAAAAGGCAATGAATAATATTTTCTTAGTCCGTTTTAAACTTTGTAAACCTGCAACTAAAGATATAAATTTTGTGTGTGGCTTTAATACACTATAAAGTCTCTATGATTCTTGTGACATTAGGGACACTGCGGACACCAGATATCTTTTCCAGGCTGACAAAATGTTGGTTGGGAAAAATATTCGAGTCATCAAAATCCATTATGATAAACCAGGGCCACTTACAAAAAATAAAGAGGGATGTCCATAATTCATCAAAATATGTACAAAACTTTATTAAATAATGCAAATATTTATGTTAAAAACAGTTAAAAAGCACACAGAGGTGCATACAACAGTGGCCCCAGTGCCCAATGTAAGTCTGAATGGAGGTAACCAGGTAAAATATAATACGTATGTAATTAGAAGGTATGTAAAGTGCATATATCTCCTCCAAGAATCTGGTAACAATTAAAACGACAGCAATAATGATTCCATAGTTACCTATATATCCCCAAAATAAACTCAGGGCACCAGATTCTTGGATGTGATACATGCACATACGTATTATATTTTACCTGGTTACCTCCATTCAGACTTACATTGGGCACTGGGGCCACTGTTGTATGCACCTCTGTGTGCTTTTTAACAGTTTTTAACATAAATATTTGCATTATTTAATAAAGTTTTGTACATATTTTGATGAATTATGGACATCCCTCTATTTTTTGTAAGAATGATCAATCTGGGTGTCACTGAGGAATTTTTCATAGAAAAGAAGAAGGGAGGGGAATGTGTAGGAGAAAGAAAAAGTTGTGAGTGTAATAAAAATTAACTTAGACAACATGCTTCTCCAAAAAGAAAGCCTATGGATATACAGAATGGGAAGCCTTAAGCCCAGAGGTCTGAATGATAATTTTGGATTTGGGTGTTTTCTATAGAATTTTTACTGCAATTCTTATAGAGTTGTTACACACTCCATGTCCAAAATTGATACTTCGGGGGTCCCAGATCCTAGCACATGCTATAATCAAGTTTAACCGGGATCTCCCACCATTCTGCAAGAATGACATTAATTATGAACAGAGGAATCCACTCTTTATCTCCTTAATTATCTTTACGGAACAAAACCTATTCTATTCAAATATTTATCATGATTACTTTATATTACTACCACATCTACTTATCCATTCTCTAACTGTTGACGTTCTCACAAATAACAATATTAATGATTAACCATCATATTCTAAATAAAGAAACATCTGACTTTAAAAACAAATATATATGTTTGTGATAAATAACTGGCCATTTTTGTCGTTTCTAATAATGTAGGGTGTAAATTCTCCTCATTGTTTATTATTCTAGCAATATCGATCAAATTTTGTTGTAAGCACATTTAAAAACACATGAATCAATAAGTGCAAATACACTCTCGATACAATGTTGCATCCCACTAGATTGACAGTGGTCTTGCATTGGCTAATCAAGCTGTCACTCCTAGATTTGGAAATAAAAGGCGCCCGAACCCGGCCGCCCCCGCCCCTAGAAGAAGCCGGGGAGACTCGGCGAAACACGTGTCGGGACACAATCTATGCCCGCAGCTACAACCTAGGGAAAGAATAATAGAGGGACAGATGCAGTAGCGATACTTACATACAGTGAGATCGCTGTCTAAGATCACACTAGGACCTACTGTCAGTCTCGGTATCATGCATGCACGTTACCTGAGACAAGACAAGCTGTGCAGTGCTAGAAGAGAGGAGACGCGGTGTAGCGCTCCACCGCGATCCCCTCATACTTACCAGCTGACACATGCACACAGCGGTGTCGCGCTGGGCAGCAACAAAGGTTCCTCAAGATCTCTCATTAAGAGAGAATCATACAGCACTGTCCTAGACTCCCACTACTGAATTTAAGTGGGATCCAGTTATTTCACAGGAGGGATTAAAGAAATTATAAGGGGACTCCCACCTGTATCTACATCCCTAGGAGTTATTCTGCACAATTTGTGGCTGGGGCAACAGCTTGGCAACGATACTCCTGCCACGCTTGTTAGGCTATTTACATTAAATAAGAGTACAGACTCTAGATTTTAACATAATAATAAAAGTTAATTTTTATTACACTCACAACTTTTTCTTTCTCCTACACATTCCCCTCCCTTCTTCTTTTCTGAGATTACGCTAATAGGTGGTGCACACCGTGAGTGCTTTATCATTTGAACACACCACGTGTATTCAGGAATTTTTCATACCCTAACCTCTTTTTAAACCAGGCCACTTACTCATAGATCCAGGCACCGTGACTGTGGTATCTTCTTATATATGTTATCCATGGCCTCCTTTTTTCTAAAATAAACTTTTAGACATAAATTATGCTAATGCACCCAAAGAGCTACCCTAGCCCCTCTGTGTTCTGGCTTTACAAACTTTTACACTGTCTCGCCCCCCCTGTTCCCTGAGCACTTGTGCAGTAAAAAGAAAGAGGGAGGAAGGAGAGCAGAGGAAGACGGGTGAGAAAGCATAACAATGTGTAAAGCCTGATCACAGAGGACCACATGCTCATTAGCATAATTTTAAATGCTGATTTGAGAAGGCAGGAGGCCATGGGTTACAACTATAAGAAGATACCGCAGTCACAGTGACTGGATCTATGAGTAATGTCCCTGGATTATTAGGCTTGATTTTGATGGTAGATTTCCTTCAATGAGATAGCAATACAGGCATGCCATATTTTATATGGAAATGGTTACTGTACAGACACCCCCTATGCCATGAACTCAGATTTTATATATCCAGCTATAAAATCAAAAATAACTTAATCTCGCAACATAATAATTTGTCACATCAGTTATAACCAGAGACATGTATTGGCTTTAAAATATTGATCAGCTCACCTTCCATGTTCATCCCACTCCAGAAGGTATAACCCATTATGGGCACACAGGGCATACAGCTGGCGTAAACCTGTACAAATTTCTATGTGGCAAACATTGGAGGGAAATAGATACACGGCCTGGAAAACATGAAAACGTGAACTTTTCAAAAAAAATCCTGATAAAGTGACGCCATTGCTATAAGAATAACAAAGACAGGAAACAATGAAGAGCTGTCTGGTTCTTTTTTTTGGCTTCTATCTGCCTCTGATTTTATACACCTACTTTACATCTCACTTCAAAGTTGATTTTCTGGCTGATACCACCACCCTGAGCGAAACAAGATTTGGAAGGTGGTACTCGGATTTAAAACATACTGCTAATGGTTAATAAGTCCATTGCTTCTGACAGGTTCCCTTTAAGCTGCAGTGTTTATTGATGCACACAAAAATTTAAATATATCACCTTAATTTGTTTCTTCTCCAAGCTAAAGACAAAGACAGATCTGGTTCCATTGCAGATGTAGAGGTCTGTGTTCCAGTGTACAATCCGGGCTTTACATTTGGACAGGCCTCCATTTGGACTTTGTAAAGTCACCAAGTTCTCAATCTGATACATATTGTGATTGCTTAAAGCTCATTTAAATAAACCTAAAAGAAAAGAAAATAGAAACACAAATCAGCCCAAAATACTCGCAAATCTGTATATTTCTTCATCCATACCATTAAACATGCATTAAAGATTGGAAACATAAAAGACGAAAAGAAAATGAAGCCTTCCCAAAGGTTTTATCCCCTTGGTCACTACTGAAATGACAAGACAACAAGAAAATAACAAAAATGGGCAAACGAAGATTTTAAAACCTGCGTATAGACAATAATATAAAGAATCTTTATTCATAATTAATCAAACGGACAATCTCAGCTAGTGAGAGGTAGAGGTAGGATTAAGGAGGAGTGCATTCCATATGGAATACACAAGTTCAAATATATTAAGCAGCTCCATACAAACCTGGTTACATGTGCGCTCATCATATAGTGCATGTACAGAGTACCAGGGGTAATGGCCAGAGAGCAATTAAGCAGGACAATCCTGGAAAAGAAAGAGGCAAATGGCTAAATAAAGAAGAGGTGATATAAACCACAGGCAGCACACCGACGCGTTTCGCTTTACAGCACTTCCTCTAAGCGTGTGGCTAATCCCTGTAACATTCGGCTATTTAACTGGCCATTAACCATGCAACACATACCATGTCATAATGTATTAAAGTGTTGGGCATCCCATAGACCACAGGTGTCAATGCAAGGCCTGCAGCCCTGTGTTATCTGCCCTATGCTGTGCCAAGCAGGGGAACAGCATACAGAGCCGGAGTATACAGCCCCCGAAGCAGCAGCATTATTCTTTACTCCTCTGTGCAGCGTTTAGACAGAGTTCTGAAGACGACAGACATGGGGACATCACATCCGCCGCACAGGGGAGAGGAGAAGAAGAACAGGAAAGGTGAGTATATGTTTTATTTCACAGCAAAATATACATCAGCATATACATGGAAGGGGCCAAGGGATGCTCCAAACAGGGGGGGCACTCGAAAAGCCCCCCCTTTTCTGTGGCTTTCATTATTGAGGGCACTATGACTCTTCGCTACTATAGTTGTGCACTTGCCATGTCAGGGTCTCTGGTCATCTAATAATATTCAACTTTGTGGTTTCCCTACAATGGCTGATTGTAATGGTAATGAGGTATAAATGTAACTACTAAACCGCTCCAGTAGATACATTCATACAGAAAAATAATATGACATTCAGCCCATTGAAAGGAACACTCCAGTCTTAACGGATTCATTGAATAGTCTGCCAATTATACATTCTCATCCATAATAATCCACACAAAAACTGCATCTGAAAATCTGAACTTGGGAAAGGCATCCTTAGGGTGCGTTCACACATGACTCCAATGCATGTGTTTTGTAAACGCATCACAACATCCGGGAAGAGGAGATTTGCCTAATTACATTGACTTTACAATGACTGGGCTGCTCACTCCCTCCTGCTCCTTCACCCACACAGGGATAGAGCTCACAGCCTGGTCAGCTGATATCAGTGGGAGGAGCTGTAAAGGAGTGAGCAGCACAGGTGGGGGCTGAGAGCTGAGGAGTGAGCAGCACAGGTGGGGGCTGAGAGTTGAGGAGTGAGCAGCACAGGTGGGGGCTGAGAGCTGAGGAGTGAGCAGCACGGGTGGGGGCTGAGAGCTGAGGAGTGAGCAGCACGGGTGGGGGCTGAGAGCTGAGGAGTGAGCAGCACAGGTGGGGGCTGAGAGCTGAGGAGTGAGCAGCACAGGTGGGGGCTGAGAGCTGAGGAGAGAGCAGCACAGGTGGGGGCTGAGAGAGAACAGCACAGGTGGGGGCTGAGAGCTGAGGAGAGAGCAGCACAGGTGGGGGCTGAGAGCTGAGGAGAGAGCAGCACAGGTGGGGGCTGAGAGCTGAGGAGAGTGCAGCACAGGTGGGGGCTGAGAGCTGAGGAGAGAGCGGCACAGACAAGCTACAAGTATTTTTTGAAAATGCATTCAAACCAAAACAAATCTGGGATTTAGGGTGGTGTCACACGTGGCATTTTGAACCCGTTTTTAGGCCGCTTTTAAGCAGTCTGTTAAAAAAATGCATCAGTTTTTTGGCCGTTTGTGTCCATTTTTTGATTAAAAAACTGATGCCATTTTTTAACGGACTGCTTAAAAAACGGGTTCAAAACGCCACGTGTGACACCACCCTCAGCGGTGGATTCTGTCGGGATGCAAGGTAAGTTAAAACACACAATTATTTTGTAGTGCAAATGCACAGAAAAGGCGGAAAGACATATATGCAACCTGTCTTCAGTGAAAATGAGGTCCTTGATGACAGGTTCCCTTTAACGCAATGTAATTATGCAAATCTCCTCTTTCCAGCTGTTGGGATAGGTTTGAAAAAGCATGTGCATTAACACCAGGTGTGAACGCACACTAATGGAAGGATCAAGAGCAGCAACTCATCTGTTGTGGATTAACCCCTCAACACTCTGCGCCGTAGCGCTACGGCGCAGAGGTATAAGGGATGTATGAAGAGGGCTCACGGTGAGTCTCCTTCATACAGAGGTGGGGTTTTTTGCATATTGCAGCAAACCCCCACCGCTAATAACCGCGGTCAGTGCTTGCACCGATCGCGGCTATTAACCCCTCCGTTGCCGCCGGCAAAGTCGCCGGCGCCGCCATCTTTGTTACTATCGCCGCGCCCCTGAACGTCATCGGGGGGCGGCGATCGGTTGCCATGGTAGCCTCGGGTCTTCGTTTGACCCGAGGATACATGGCTTCTGCATATCCATTACAATGAGCCAGTGGCTCATTGTAATGTATGACCTGCAAAAATGCCATAGATTGCAATACTGTAGTATTGCAGTATATGGTAGGAGCGATCTGACCATCTAGGGTTAATGTACCCTAGATGGTCTAAAAAATTGTGAAAAAAAAAAGAAAAAAAAAAGTTTAAAAAATAAAAAAAATTAATAAAATATTAAAAGTTCAAATCACCCCCCTTTCCCTAGAACGGATATAAAACATAATAAACAGTAAAAATCACAAACATATTAGGTATCGCCGCGTCCCAAAATGCCCGATCTATCAAAATATAAAAACGGTTACGGCCGGCGGTGACCTCCGAGGCGGGAAATGGCGCCCAAATGTCCGAAATGCGACTTTTACACCTTTTTACATAACATAAAAAATGAAATAAAAAATGATCAAAATGTCGCACAGACCTCGAAATGGTAGCAATGAAAACGTCTTTTTTGTACACATTCGTTTAATTTTTGAAAATGTATTAAAACGCAATAAAACCTATATAAATTTGGTATCACCGCCATCGCACCGAACCAAAGAATAAAGTAGGCGTGTTATTTGGAGCGAAGAGTAAAAGTCGTAAAAACTGGGCCCACAAGAACGTGACGCACGTGCGGTTTTTTTTCAATTTTTCCACATTTGGAATTTTTTTCCAGCTTTGCAGTACACGGCATGTTAAAATAAATAACATTACGGGAAAGTAAAATTTGTTACGCACAAAAGAAGCCCTCACACAGCTCTGTACACGGACAAATGAAAAAGTTATGGATTTTTGAAGTTGGAGAGCGAGAAATGAGCCGAAAAACCCTGCGTCCTTAAGGGGTTAATCACCATCTTGTCTGGACAAATGGGCAGATTTATAATACACTGGGGGTAAGTGCCCACCTACCTCCTGGTAGGGGGCAGCACAGAGCCGCCGGGGGGCTTCTACACCAACTCTGACCTGGTGCATGACACTTTACACAGCTCCGTACATCCGTACATCAAAAGTTATTAGTGTCAAAAGATGGCAAAACAAAAAAAAATGTATTGTACGTATTGTTTTGATTTATGAAAACCTATTAAAGGGAACCTGTCAGCGGGAACCTCATTTTCACTAAGGACTGGGATAAGAATAAAGGTGACGCTAAGATTTTTGTTTCACTTCAATTGGATTTCATATTATGAAAATATTACAAAATCTAGCATTTTTACCCCCTCACATCCCTGTGGTCCTATGTCTTACCTCAAAAATTACACAAAAATGTCAACCAATCAGAGCTCAGCTTTCATTTTCCCACAGCCGTTTATAAAACTAAAGCTGAGCGCTGATTGGTTGCCATGACCAGGTAGAAGTTTTACCTCAGACACCTCTCTCTCCCCCATGTTATGTATAGGTGACATGAGGTGTCACCCCGCAGCTTACACAGCGGCTGCCGCCCTATACTTTCCCTCGGTAAATGCTAATATCATCCCTATCCATCTCCATTTCCCGCTCCCCGGTCTCACGTTACATGACAATTGTCGCCTCTACCCAGTCACCTCAGAGCGGCGGGAAAAGCCCGCCATTTGCAGAGCGGAATTCCAGCGAAAAGTTGATTGGCTTACGTGTGGAAAAGGCCACGCCCCAAGTCGGAGAGAAAGATGAGCGCGGTAAGTGGAGGGCGGAGCCATGGCAATGTCCCGTCAGAGCTGGACAGAGGCGGGGTTATGGGAATGTCCTTCATGATGATTGACAGGGGGCGGAGGTGTAAGAATATCACTAATAGGTTGACAAGGGAAGGGGTTAGGGGGAATATCTCTGAGACTGACGGGGGGGCGTGGTTATTTAAACGAAACTGCGCTATAGACGGGCGGGGTTATGCGACTATCTCTCAGAGATTAGATAGGGGGAGGGTCAACGTAAACGTATGTCTCGGATATTACGCACTACAGGGGGCGGGGTTATATGAATATGTCTCGTATATAGACAAGGGGAATGTCCGTAACAGAGATTGACAGAAGGCGATAGACAGGGGGCGGGGTTATTCGACTAGCTCTGATATAGAAAGGGGGCGGGGTTTAGTAACGTCCATCACAGATATGGACAGTAGGCGGGATTATAGGAATGTGTCTCGGATACAGACAGGGGGCGGGGTTTGTGGGATGTCCGCAACAGAGATTGACAGGGGGCGTGGTCATGACTACTTGACTACTCAGGAAGCTCTTCAGCCCTGTTTTGGGCCTGGAGTAGAATGAAAAACTTGGAAAAATCTGTAGCTGCAATTTAAGAAATAAGTATTTTTTTTGTCGCAGGTTTTGATGCTTTTTAGTGTACATGTCCTTTGAGCAGTGTTTGTATCTGGTCTTCATGTAGTTGTATTAGATGTGGTGTAGCGGTATGAACCTTATGTACTATGTGGCGGTATTAACACTATGTTGCAGTCAGGAGAAATACACTAGCGCTTTAAGACCTCCCCTTTAAGAACGGCTCGGGGACAGGTCTCAGCTTGATGAAGGCAGCGGTGAGCTGTACGTGCGGCAGACACATGTATAGAATATATTTATTATAAAACTCTGTGTACACGTCACATATATATATTTATCATATAGTGACCCCTGTAATCGGGGAGTCATAGTTAAAGGGGCCATCACCACTTCTTCCCCAGGGCTGGGTATAAAGCCAAACTCCACGAGTCTCCCCCTAGTGGTATGACCATGCAGACTGTAGCCACTGTTAGATATTGCTACAGGGGGCGTGTCCTCACACTGCTGTGCTCTGGGCTCTCTGTAGCCAGTGTTAGGTACTGCCCCTCAAAAGATGTGTAATCATATATTTGTGTATGCTGTACAGTTGTTAGTAGCAGCAGGGCTGTGAAATATGGATTTATATCCAGAATTGAAACAGGAGCCTACCCTCACACTGCTGTGCTCTCTGTAGCCAGTGTTAGGTACTGCCCTTGGAGTGATGTGTAACTATACTTTTGTGTTTGTTGTTAGTAGAAGCAGGACTGTTATATATGGTTTTGTATTCTCAGATTGTAACCTCTCCAAGTGTACTAGAGGAGTGTCCTCACACTGCTGTGCTCTGTGCTCTCTGTAGCCAGTGTTTCGTTACTGCCCTGGGAGGGATGTGTAACCATACTTTTGTGTTTGTTGTTAGTAGAAGCAGGACTGTTATATATGAGTTTGTATTCTCGGATTGTAACCTCTCCAAGTGACTTCCAGGGTGTGTCCTAACACTGCTGTGCTCTTGGCAGTATCCAGTGAACTGTTCCACAACAACCCCTCCCCTCTGCACTTAGATAGCCCTAGTACTTAACCAGAAGCCTGCTCCAGCTCTAAAGAGGAAGATTAGGGAGAAGTTCATTGCAGGGAGCTAAGAGCACAGCAGTGTGAGCACAAGCTGAAATCACTGAATATGAAACAAAATATCACAGTCCTGCTGCTACTAACAACATACACAAATGTACGATTACACATCTCTCCAGGGACAATGACAGTCTACATGGTTACACCTACTGACACATCCCGATAGGATTACATGGCAGACCTAAAATATGCATTGCCCCATTCTGTGGTACATGGCAGTACGAGAAGAAGGTAAGTGGCTGGGCAGAGGTCACACCGCTCTTCCCCGGCCACTGGGGGACGTTTTATGCCCGATTCGTGGCTGGTTTCACTTTCTTCACTCTCCGTGTCTGCCCGCCCTGGTTTGGTGCCACATAGGACTCTTCTGGCGTGGAGGGTGGTCTCGCAGGTGACATGTGCCTTCCAGAAGTCATCTGGTCCACAAAGGCTTCCACCCCATCAAACTTAGTGGTGAGCTCTCCGAGACGCTCCTTCAAGGCGTTGAACTCTTTATACAAGTCATCAAGAGCCTCAGAAAGTGACTTGATTCTAAAAAGAGAGAAAAGGAAACTATATTCACTGTGTGTATTATCTCTGTACTGTGACATCGCTGTGTGTATTATCCCTGTACTGTGACATCACTGCGTGTATTATCCCCTGTACTGTGACATCACTGTGTGTATTATCTCTGTACTGTGACATCACTGTGTGTATTATCCCCTGTACTGTGACATCACTGCGTGTATTATCCCCTGTACTGTGACATCACTGCGTGTATTATCCCCTGTACTGTGACATCACTGTGTGTATTATCCCCTGTACTGTGACATCACTGCGTGTATTATCCCCTGTACTGTAACATCACTGCGTGTATTATCCCTGTACTGTGACATCACTGTGTGTATTATCTCTGTACTGTGACATCGCTGTGTGTATTATCCCTGTACTGTGACATCACTGCGTGTATTATCCCCTGTACTGTGACATCACTGTGTGTATTATCCCTGTACTGTGACATCACTGTGTGTATTATCCCTGTACTGTGACATCACTGTGTGTATTATCTCTGTACTGTGACATCGCTGTGTGTATTATCCCTGTACTGTGACATCACTGCGTGTATTATCCCCTGTACTGTGACATCACTGTGTGTATTATCCCTGTACTGTGACATCACTGTGTGTATTATCTCTGTACTGTGACATCACTGTGTGTATTATCCCTGTACTGTGACATCACTGTGTGTATTATCCCTGTACTGTGACATCACTGTGTGTATTATCCTGTACTGTGACATCACTGTGTGTATTATCTCTGTACTGTGACATCACTGTGTGTATTATCCCTGTACTGTGACATCACTGTGTGTATTATCCCTGTACTGTGACATCACTGTGTGTATTATCTCTGTACTGTGACATCGCCGTGTGTATTATCCCTGTACTGTGACATCGCCGTGTGTATTATCCCTGTACTGTGACATCACTGTGTATTATCCCTGTACTGTGACATCACTGTGTGTATAATACCTGTACTGTGACATCACTGTGTGTATTATCTCTGTACTGTGACATCACTGTGTGTATTATCTCTGTACTGTGACATCGCCGTGTGTATTATCCCTGTACTGTGACATCACTGTGTGTATTATCCCTGTACTGTGACATCGCCGTGTGTATTATCCCTGTACTGTGACATCACTGTGTATTATCCCTGTACTGTGACATCACTGTGTGTATTATCCCTGTACTGTGACATCACTGTGTGTATTATCCCTGTACTGTGACATCGCCGTGTGTATTATCCCTGTACTGTGACATCGCCGTGTGTATTATCCCTGTACTGTGACATCGCCGTGTGTATTATCCCTGTACTGTGACATCGCCGTGTGTATTATCCCTGTACTGTGACATCGCCGTGTGTATTATCCCTGTACTGTGACATCGCCGTGTGTATTATCCCTGTACTGTGACATCACCGTGTGTATTATCCCTGTACTGTGACATCACTGTGTGTATTATCCCTGTACTGTGACATCACTGTGTGTATTATCCCTGTACTGTGACATCACTGTGTATTATCCCTGTACTGTGACATCACTGTGTGTATTATCCCTGTACTGTGATATCACTGTGTGTATTATCCCTGTACTGTGATATCACTGTGTGTATTATCCCTGTACTGTGACATCACTGTGTGTATTATCCCTGTACTGTGACATCACTGTGTGTATTATCCCTGTACTGTGACATCACTGTGTGTATTATCCCTGTACTGTGACATCACTGTGTGTATTTTCCCTGTACTGTGACATCACTGTGTGTATTATCCCTGTACTGTGACATCACTGTGTGTATTATCCCTGTACTGTGACATCACTGTGTGTATTATCCCTGTACTGTGACATCACTGTGTGTATTATCCCTGTACTGTGACATCACTGTGTGTATTATCCCTGTACTGTGACATCACTGTGTGTATTATCCCTGTACTGTGACATCACTGTATTATGTACTGCTGGACGCTGGCCAGTATGAAGACTGACACATAGATGATGAAATTCTTTTTAATCTAAACTTTTGGAGTTCAGAGTCTGATAAAACCTTACAAGACCAAGTGATGCTCCCAGTGACAAACTAAAGGGATCTTCCCGTGCAGCACGATATGTCTTCCCGGATCTTAGACTGCTCACTCTCCGTGTAGTAGAAAGAGAGAAGGTTTCTGATAAAGGGAGCTGCCCCCACGTTACACGGATGCACGTTACACAGATGCACGTTACACGGATGCACGTTACACGGATGCACGTTACACGGATGCACGTTACACGGATGCACGTTACACAGATGCACACAGGCTCTCACCTCCCGTAATCCGGCAGCACCGTGTGATGGTCGTATAGAAGAAGGTTCCTGAACTGCGTCAGGATGGCGAACTTCCAATTGTCCAACACATTGGTGAGATTAGCGCAGCCTCTCATGTTCACTTTCTCCGCTGCGGAATCAAAGTAGTGAGAAAACTGTGAGTAGTCACTCATCATAGCAACTCGTGTCACACACGTCTCCACTGCACCACATACGCTACAGCTCAAGGACCAGATGTAGGAGGGGGGTGAAGATACTAAGGTCCCCCAACATGCACAAACCCTCCTTTCATAGCTGTGTCTGTGCACGACTAGAAGAGCGCCATACAGTTAGCTGTGGCAGGGCTAGGTATTGCAGGACATTGGGTACCCAATTGTACGTCAACATCAATGGAGACATGGAAGTCGCTGTAGTACCACATCCTATTGTTGGATCAGATTCTAAGGATAGGCCATCATCAACGTAATCCTGGACAACCCCTTTAAAATTGTCATCTCCCAACAACACCTTAATATCCCACCATTAAACCGACTCTTAGAAAGACAAACCTTAGCAGTGGAACCCATTTTATGAGGCCCATGATAGACCAAATTCCCCCAAAATATTCCATTAATCCATTCTACCTCGAGATTCCCCAGATAACAATTACTCCTCCCAATCCATAGTTTTGCTGCATCGCACCTTCTGAGCGGTAATCCCACTCCAATGGCTCCCGCTTCTGTTTAGCGGAGAAGCCTACCGCAAAGATCAACAACAGACATAGCAGGATCTTCTCCATGGTGGCTCCCGAGACTGCAGGGACAAGAGAAGAGGTTATACTCTGCTGCACTGACCTGATAACTATCTGATGGAACATCAGTCAACCATGGTGGTTGTCACTTCTTGGAAGTGACCAATTCTCTTACTAGTCCTTTTTTTAAAACCTTAAAACCTGAGACATCTCCAGTGCTATGGTAAATAAAACTCAACTTTATTGTCCGTTGTCTCAGGTTTGAACCAAAAGCTAAGACCAAAGAACTAGAAAGTTAAGTCTTCTTCTCTATAGTAAACGTCTCAGGTTACAACCAAGAACTAAGATCAAAGGGAAAGAAAGTTGAATCTTCTCCTCCATAGTAGATGGCACAGGTTAAAACCAAGAACTAAGACTGAAGGACAAGAAAGTTGAGACATCTTCATAGTAGAAGTCTCAGGTTCCAACCTAGAACTAAGACCAAAGGACAAGAAAGTTGAGTCTTCTTCTCCATACTAGATGTCTCAGGTACCAACCAAGAACGAAGACCAAAGAAGAAGAAAGTTGAGTCTTCTTTTCCATAGTAGAAGTCTCAGGTTCCATCCAAGAGCTAAGACCATCTACTATGGAGAAGAGGTCTCAACTTTCTTGTCGGTTGGTCTTACTTCTTGGTTAGAACCTGAGACATCTACTATGGAGAAGACGACCACAATGCACCAACTGGTGGAAGCCAAGTTCTGAGGTCAACCAAAGCTCAAGCAAGCCAACATTGACTGCTGCTACTCATGGTTGATTTACTCGTGTTAGCAGATTCCTCAGGTTACAACTAAGATTAAAGGACAAGAAAGTTGAGTCTTCTTCTCCATAGTAGATGTCTCAGGTTCCAACCAAGAACTACGACCAAAGGACAAGAAAGTTGTCACATCTTCTCCATAGTAGATGGTGTTGGAACTTGAGACATCTACTATAGAGAAGATTTAACTTTATTGTTCCTTGGTCTTAGTTCTTGGTTGTAACATGAGACATCTACTATGGAGAAGAAGACTCAAGACCAAAGAACAAGAAGTTGAGTCTTCTTCTCCATAGTAGAGGTTTCATGTTACAACCAAGAACTAAGACCAAAGAACAATAAAGTTAAATCTTCTCTATAGTAGATGTCTCAAGTTCCAACACCATCTACTATGGAGAAGATGTGACAACTTTCTTGTCCTTTGGTCGTAGTTCTTGGTTGGAACCTGAGACATCTCCTATGGAGAAGACCATAATGCAACAAGTGGCAATAGCCAAGTTCTGAGGTCAACCAAGCTCAGGCAAGCCAAAATTGACTGCTGTTACTTGGGGTTGATTGACTTGTGATACGATGGACTAGATCCACCTGGATGTAGCATGAAAGACATGGGGAGAGTATGACGTCAGTGTAACACAGGGAGGAGAACGTCTCTGATAAGATGCACATGTTCTCGGGTCGATGAAAGCATTCAGAACATTCTATATCTCCTTCCTGCAGTTTACTAGTCACGCTATGCACAGAATGATTTCACATAAACAGATGGACACTTACCCCCAGGAACCAAGACAGAAGAAGATGAACTCATGAGATTTCTATGTAGCTTACATAACAGCATTACAAGTAAGACAGGAGGCAAGCACCGGAGGCCCCAATAATGGGAAACAAAATGGGGCCCATCTTATAGTCACCATATCATCTATCATATGGCTTCTGACCTGACCACTGGGGATGGACAATACCAGGGGTGTAGCTATAGCAGTGCAGAGGTACTGTGTAAGTGTATATACTAGTGCATAAATGTGTGTGTACAAATATGTAGATAAGGGGGCCCCAATCAGAAGTCTGCTATGGGGCCCTGCCTCTCCTAGTTACACCCCTGCCCATAATATAATCTATTATACTACAAGAGAACTACAACTTCCAACACGACCACATTATAATCTATTATACTCTAGTCTTAGAGCACTACAACTCTCAACATGACCTGATCCCTGGACATGGCCTTAACATAATCAATTATACCCTATATATAGAGCACTACAACCCCCAACATGACCATAACACAATCTATTATACTCTATACATGGAGCACTACAATTCCAAACTTGACAGACAATTAGACATGACCATAAAATAATATCTTATATTCTACCCACAGAACACTACAACCCCCAACATGACCAGGACACTGGACATGACCATAATACAATCTATTATACTCCATACATAGAGAACTACAACCCCCAACATTACCCGGACACTGTACATGACCATACTACAATGTATTATTACTCTGTTGCGCTCGGCTCTGCTACATCACTGTGTAGTATTGGATAAACACCCGGACTGTTACGTAACAGAATTTTTGAGGAGAGATTTGAGCGGTTTCCCAGCTCCTGGCACACAGAGGGAAGCTGCTCCGGGGTCCTGGAGTAGTCACTCGGAGGGCAGCTCCATCTGGATAACATCTTACCTGCTGCTCACACGTGTCCCTCCACCTTCCTTGGTCCTGGTCCCTCCACACACTCTCCAGTCCTCGCAGTTTATAGTTCTCGCCTACTTTTGACTCCTCTATTTCTCCTCCCTCTCCGGGGGGAGATCCAGCCTTCGGCCTCACGGGGTTGGCTCCGATAATTGGGAGCAGGATTTGTGGTCAGAACTGTGGTCGCAATAATAACTTGTGATTAATAAAGCTGTCAGGCATAAATACACAGAAGTGTCCGTCCGTAAACAGCGCCACACCTGTCCGCAGGCTGTTTGTGTTATTGCAGCTCACAAATCTTCAAAATTGGAATTAAGCTGCAATACTACACCCAACCGGTGGACAGATATGGCTCTGTTCATGGAAGAAAGCAGCCCCTGGTCCTGCATACTCTTAAAGGGGTGTTATTTTATGATCTATGTAATCAGTATCAGAATGTTTGTCATCAAAAACCATTGGACTCCATCTCTCCATTGATATTAAACCCGTGGCCTGTTTGTAGCTCGGTCCCGGTCAAGTAAATTGACTTCAACTGCAGTACCAAGCAGTGCCACTACACAATGTATGGCGCTGTCTGTTCAAACACTTTGGACTATTTAAATTGATGATCATGGGTTTGTTTGGTGTCAGATCATCAGCCATCCAAACAAAATCCTGTAATATTCCTTTAGCAAATACCATACAATTACTAATATAACGATTAAAGGGGTTGGCCACTTTACCTCATGTTTTTGTAATGTGTACAAGTGTGGGGGGCAGGATATGAGGTAATTTACATCAATTTAGCAGATCTATCTTAGTTACATCCATTTTCTTGATATGTAAAGTGAAGCCTCCTGTCTTTTTACCTCAGACATTCCTGTCCACAAAATGGCCGCAGACGGAGGGTCATGTCATCTCTAACTGTCCATGAGCATTCGTCCTCTCTCAGGACCTTATGATAGTATTTATGGATATAAGATGAAGGTCCTGACAGAGGACAGATAGAGATCACATGACTCTACATCTGCCGCCATTTTGTGGACAGGAATGTCTGGCTGATGAGGTAAAAGACAGGAGGCTTCACTTTACATATCGAGAAAGTGGATGTAAATTAGATAGATGTAAGCAATGGATGTAAAATTACCTCATATCCTCCCCACTCTTACACACATTACAAAAAACATGAGGAAACACGGCCAACCCCTTTAAGTAGAAATGGAGCTGCGTACACGTTTAGCACCGTACCACAGCCGTATTGCCATTGCCGTCTATTGGGACGTATATATGCGGCCGCACATACATCCCCACAGACGGCCGTCTGAATGTACCCTTACAGGTAATTTATTCAAGATAAAAGGCAGATTTCTTCACGCTTTGAGGGGGCGTCACAGGGATTTTTGGAAAATCTTACGAGGATTTGAGGTTTTGGCGGTCTGGAAACTGCTCCTGTGTAACAATATTTTCATGAAGCCCTTACATGTCAGGAAAACACGGCTACTGAGAAACGTTATGGTCCACGGTTTAGTGGTTGTGATTGGTATTGCAGCTAAAAAGTGACCCCCTAAAATATACAACCCCTTTAAAGCGTCTTCAGTCATATCATCATATACCATTCGGCAGGGTCTCCTTCTAATTCACAAACACATCATAGAAAGGAAGGTCTGAGATCAGCGACACGTCCATGGAAGATCCACATCACAGGTTCTGAAATCTGAGAAATCCATCAGGACTTAAAGGTTCTGATCCAGAGCCCCTCCAGTCTCTATGTAAAAGGATGCAGCTCATTATTCAACTCACGTCTTGGTACAGGACCCTTAAAGGAAATCTACCATCACAATCCATCATCATAGTATCATAGTTTATACGGTGGGAAAAAAAAGACACATGTCCATCAAGTTCAACCAAGGAAGGGAAGGGATTGGATGAGAAGTGATTTATGGGAAAGAATTCTATATAACATAACAATCAATGTTACTTAGGTGTAAAAAGGCATCTAGACCCTTCTTGAAGCTCTCTGCTGTCCCTGCTGTGACCAGCGCCTGAGCTCGGCTATTCCACAGATTGACAGTTCTCATAATAAAAAAAGCCCCGTCGCCTGATTAAACCTTGATTTCTCCAGACGGAATCATGAAAAACCAGGGACACTTACTCACCGTGACTGTAGTAATCTTCTTATATTTCTTATCCATGGCCTCCAATCAACTGTTAAAATGATCCAAATGAGCCAGAAGGATAACCAGAGCCCTCTGGGCTGTAGCTTCACAGGCTGTTACACTGTCTTCCCCTGCTCCCTCAGCACCCCTCCCTCTCGATTTAGAGCATTCAAAAAGGACACAAGAGCAAAAAGTTTTCAAGCATTTATTTAAATTCAACAGTGCTCAAATACACACGGCCCCCCGCCTGACTTCACGTGTCCCACCATCCTGTAAGCCCCCGCGAGAAAAGTACACCATGCGGAGAGAAGAAAGAAAAATTAAAAAAAAAAATCAGACAGGTCACGCAGCACTGCACTCCAAAAAGATCTCAGGTCTCCTCATGGCAAACGACCAGTGGACACCACCGAAAGAAGGCTCATGTCACCTTGTGGTCCACCTCTTCCAAGACCCCCAAAATTCCTTCTCCCCGTTGACCTGGGTCTACACGAAGCCCGTCCACCATACTTTGCGTGGCCACGACTGGGCAGAACATAACATATCCGATGTCGACCCAGATGGCCCATCGATGGATCTGCCACTACATTGGTCATATGTGAAGTTCTCACGCTCAATAGGTTCCTCTAAGCGTCCCTGGGCCAAATGGATTTACCGAGAGGGTGGCCAATGGTGGTTGGTGACTTATGTGGGGGTGGCCTTTGGTACATATCCCAAAAACGATGTTCCTTCATGTAAATGCTCTGTGGTTATAATGGAAATTTTTTACCATATGTGTTTCATCAGTCGTTCCAATAGCAGTGAAACGTTCTCTGTATATGAAGTTTCCGGATCTAGGTTTCAAGTATTTGGCGGTATTATTTATTATGGCGCTCCCCTCCTGGAGGACCCATCCCGTCCTGTATTTCACAGCCAAACTATGGATTTGTATGGACTCTGTAATGCTCGATTTCCCCAGTGGTGGCGCTGCAGGTTTTCTACATATTACAGCTGAGGGTTCCCAACAAAGCTCTTTGGGATCATACAGGGGGCGTGTCCCTTCAGAAGGCCCTGCCTTCTGTTCTATAGCACCTAGGAACATCCTGCTAGTGTCATATGAAAGATAAGAATCTCATCTTTAAGATGATCCTGTTAAAACGCGTGAACATCCATATCTGTAGCACACAGAGCCATAAGGGGGGTGAACCTGAGAGATGAGATTCTTATCTTTAATATGAAACAAAAATCCTGTTTCTAGGTGCTATATAACAGAAGACAGCAGCTTCTGAAATGACTCGCCCCCAACATCTTGAGGCGAGTCATATTTGCCAGATTTTGATTTTTTTTTTTTATAGGTAAAACAGGTGAGATTTCTCACAAACAAGGGAATTCTAGAAAGGACATTTCCATCACCTATTCCATCGTGGGAACCGTGGGGACTGTTTTATGGGGCAAAACCTGGTGACAGGTTCCCTTTAAAGACTGTTCATAGCATAGACTACCAAGTTCATCAGTTCCGCTCTCTCTTACTATGACAGCTGACCCTATAGTCTGGAGGAGATACGACCATACACATTACATTGCTTTGCGTGCCTATGAAGTATCAGCCGCCCGCACCTTTAAGACACTGGCTGGCCCGTTCACACATCTGCCATTGAGTTCAGCAAATAAAACCTTTTTTTTTTTTTCTAGTGGAAACAAGATGTGATATGAGTAATACCTTCCACGTGCAACACTTGGCGGCTTTAAACATGGAAGGACCCGGCCATAGCAACAGGGTCAGCTGCATGTAGAGTCACAAAGTCCATACAAGCTTCATCACAAAAAAATCTGATTAATACTGCAGCCCATGAAGGGGGATTCCATGGTTCCTTCCTGAACCCCCCCTCTCTCCAGGCATATGAGACATTCCAGACATTTCCTAGCATCCCTGACTGTACTCCATCCTGATCTATTAATCAGATTTTTAAATAATATATTGTCAGGAACTCTTTACATAATCAGAACCCCCCCACCACTTTATATTTATGCAAACAAAAGCTTTATCCCCAGCCCACATTATTAAATTAACAGGAAAAATAAGAAAAAAAAAATCAATGGGGCAGGACTAATAAGGCACTCTGAAAAGTTATATGATTGCTGTGGGTCAGATATGATGATGTACATGGACACATCCGGCCTCGGAGGATTGGATTGATTGCTTTGGGCTATGGATCTGTACGTCATTGGATATGCTCATCTATGGAGGGGGGTGGGGGTGGCGATTTGTTTAGTCATTGTATATGAAGATTTACCGCAAGCTTACTGTACCATTGTACACCGGCAGGTTGATGAGGTCACAGTCATACAAAAGCCTGCGGTTAAGGGGGAGGGGGGGCGTATGTATAGGGATATGGTTTGACCTTGTAAAAAGCTAAATTAATACCGCAATGTAGTTTTTTGAAGCATCACTTCACTTAGATACCGATTTTTTCCATGCGGAGGACATAAAAGTAAGGGGTTATGAAGACATAGTCTGTCAAGAAACAGCGCCACTCTTGTGTTTAGGCAGTGTGTGGTATTGCAGCGCTCCTCTCTAACGCCATCTATAGGCGATTCATATGTAAAGCAACGCTCAACCTAGAAATGGTTTAAAAGTGAGGTTGGTAATTGCAGTGCTATTATAGATATTGACTGAAGTAGCAGGGAGCACAAGAAACCGGCCTCAGCGTCACATAGGAGGAACTGTACATCCCCATTATCGTGATCGGTAAGGGTCTCAGACATGTAACTGCACCGATCAGAATGCTATCCCCCCTCCCCCTTTAATGCTGATTCACAGTATAGCCACCTATAGTCCAATATATATATCATTTACACCCCCTTTATAATCCAGGGGCTCAGGCTCTAGAATTATTCCCGATACATTGTGTGTAATTTTCAATCTTTCTACATTCCCCCTTTAAGCAACAAATGAAAAAGTAGCAATTCCATGACGTCCACCCAGAATTTAGCTTTTAATCTACGATTATTATTATTTTTTTTTAGCGTTTAAAGTAATACTTGCGGAACATGGTAAATGGTGGATAAAAAAATCAACCCATTGTTTCTCCAATGTCGGTATCCGCTTGCTGCCAGAGTGACGGGTAAAAAGCGATGCCGCGGCCGAACAGATGCGAGAGGACAGGAGCCGCGGCCGCTTCTCGCACGTCGTCGAGGGGTGAACGCCTCAACCGGGCTCCGCCGAGGAGGTGAAGGTGTAAGAAGATATGCAGGAAAGATCAGCGGTGCCAGCCCAAGCTGTAGAGCTGGCAGTCCTGTGGGCAAAGCGAGGAGCGAGACAACATCTCATCAATCCACCACCACCCCCCTCCCATAAGTAATGGGCTACAGTGGTGGCCGGTGGGCTCTTAAGCTCTGCAGCCCCTACATACTACCCCTTGGAGAATGGACACACTCAAGACCTTCACGCAGCCCTACACAAGAAGCAATTCAAAGGGTGGGGGCTCACACAAGATCAGCTCCCGATCTTTCCTCTCTTTTTGTTGCTAGCCCCGTGATCAGCGCACCGATGCTAGGTCCGGGGCAGGCGGCACATCTCGCACTGGTCTGTGCCAGCCTGGTTCATGAAGGTGCAGTGTTGGCAGGACCACATCGATGAGGACGAGGCAGCGTGCGTGGATCCTCCCATGGCCCCGTATTCATGAAGCTCCGATGGCTGTACCCCAACTGTGCCTGAGGAAGGAGACACAAAAATAAATTCAGAAAGAGGTGAAAATACAGAGGGGAAATCATGTGCCCGGTCGGGATACACTGGGAATAGAGGTCTATGGCTCTGTGCATACCAAGTGCAATACCAAGAAAGGGTGCAGCTCCACGGAAGCCACAGGAGTATGGTCAGATGGGACCACCTGATCCGGACATATTGCCGCCCCTAGCAAATAGCCAAGGCTACAATTGCCCAATATGTCCGGGTCAGGGAGATGAAACCAATTGTCAAACCCGACCACTCTTCTCAAAATTGGAGAACTCAGATGTGGACTCTTCCCTGGGTAAAAAGTGCACCGAAGCCTCTGGGCAAGTACCCAGAGGACTGCAATTCCCATCTGCCTAAAGTAAACCCCCTCATCAGTTATTTGAGGGGGTAGACAGGTCTATTCAGGGAGCCCAGCACTACCTCAGCTCTAGAATATCACAGTATTTGTATGCATGATGCTTACATCATGGGGGGGGGGGGGGGCAATAACCCTGTGACCCCCCCACCCCCATTCCTCTGCTGACAACAAGCTTTAGGCACAGTGACGGTTGTCAGAATACATGAACTTGTGAAGGTCCATAAATAGACTATATAATAAGTAACAAATGTGCGATGAAGATCTGCAGCAGCTGAACTGCAGCCAAGGAACTTGTTCATCGCTTCATTCAGCCCAGCCAACAAATTTCCTTCACTGGCTGCTGTCATCTCTATGAAGTTTACAGTACAGGAACTTTATTAGGATGTTCCCACAGAACTGGGAGGTCTAGTAAGACCACTGGTAACCTTAAGGCTCTATAACATGATGAAGGTGATCAGTTAGATGTCTGATGTGAAGGGTTCCTTTAAACCTGGACTTCTACATCTTCAAGGGTCACCAGATTTTACCCCAAAAGACTCCCAGCCCCTTCAAGTAGAGGGTGAAATGTCCTTTCTAGAATTCCCTCTTTTATGTAATATCACCTTTAACCTATAATAAAGCTCTATGACAATGCACAGAGAAGAGTCATTTTTATATCTGAGATGAATCAAATTTAGAGGCTGCAGGAGGAGCGTCACTTCAGACGCCCCTATCCTCAGTTACTTAGCACCTAGAAACATGCGTACGGTGTAAAAAATAAGAATCTCATCTTCGTATCACATCAGGCTTGTGGTTCTGTAATTTACAGAACTGGAGATATAGACAAGTAAAAACAATAGGTTGGAACTGCATCTTTTTCTACAGCTTACATTCCCAACTATGCATTTAACTCTTCTGCAGTTCACAGAACCACAAACCTAATCTTTATCTGTAATATGACACCAGCAGCAGGTTTCTAGGTGCTATAGAATCGAAGATACGGGCGTCTAAAGAGACACTCTCTACCTTCAGTTTCTAAAAGTGACTCATTTCTGGTCAAATATGACTATTCCAGCTCATTTGGCATATTACACTGGATAGAAGAAAATGGGGGAGATTTCACATAAGGGTCAACACTAGAAAGGACATTTCATACCTTGCCTGAGGGGGCTGGTATTTCAATCGTGTAAAATGTGGTGACCAATTAACCCTTACGGGGCTGTATTGATGTAGGATAACTCCGTACAGGGCACCACAGACCTCTAGTGCTGGTCCCAGAGGTGTGATGGCATAAGTACGGGACAAGACGAGAACAACCCTTTACTTGCTGTAGGTATAACTCAGGTCAGGGTACTCACTGCACAACTGCTCAATGGTCGCCCACTGCTCCGATTTCTTCCAAGTCTGAGCAAGGTCTTCATTTCTGGTCCTCACAGCATCCAAGAGTAAGCTAATACTGTCCTAAGGAGCAAATAAACCAACAACAATATGAGACTTTGAATGAGATTATATTTGAAGGGTCAGTGCAAGTTCAATGCCAACACCACTTATGTAGCGCCCACTTGTGGCAATAAACCTAATACATAAAGGGCATAAACCCTCCTGCGTCCTGAGCACCAGGCGAACCCGGCCCTCCCGGCTGCTATGCACATGCTATATAAGTTCAATAGTCATTTCCTGCCAATAAAATAGGGACTGGTCCCCTGCCAGTGTCGCACGCTGCCAACTGCGGGTGTGAATGGGAAGGTCTCTGGCCCGGTGCAGACATCTGTGTATGATATCCCGCGCTTGTGATTCACGCTGTAACTTCACAGGAGAGGCACCAGCAGTGAAGGAGTTAAAACTAGCATGGAAACGCCGCAGTGAGGGCGACACTCGGTGCCCGGTCCACGGCAGAACCTGTGTGTGGTTACTTATTATAGGCCACACACACACACACACAACTACATTATATGTCTGTACTATACGTAAAGCAAGAACACATCCAGGCGGGGACTCCCCTTACAGGGCATCTCTCTGGTGCCCACTATACCCTCAGAGTGGTGGCATCATCACGTCTGACCAAGCAGCTTCCACTTTCACACTAGTGTCCCCGGATCTGCGTCATGCAACCTTCTATATCGAACCCGTGAAGTGTTTTTGCCGGATCTGTAGGATTTATTGTGGGAACTCTGGTGCATGTGCTGCCCAGCTGTGCACTGCCCGCGCTTAACCCCCTCCTGTCCTAACAATGGGAGATTATACTGTACATGACAGAAAACTGTGAAGGCCAAAATATTACATAAGAGGGTTCACCAAGTACAGGAGGACTGTGAAGGAGACTCTGATACACACTTGATACATCTTGAATTACGATCGCTATAAAATATAGAAGCGAAGTTTTGGGCTGCACTTGGTGCCCGATCACTCGGGTCCGTTCCCATATCACAATGTGTGCACCCATTTCAATCATTCGTACAGGACCTCTGAAGAGAAGCCAAATACAGCGTTTTGCTACCAGCACCAGGCACATCCCTGATCCATTGTGCCCTTCACATGGGGAGTGTGTGACCCCCTTATGTTACTGCCGGGTCCCAGTGCTCAGACATTTACCACCAATTCTGCGGAGAGGGAATTAGTTGTATATTCTACATAATATATATAATATTTATCCAAATTAAAGCAAACATAGGTCGATAAGGAGGAAATCAGTCTGAACTGCACCCAACATCTGGACAGAGCGCCTGAAATGTATATCTGCCCCTTCCCTAATTTTTTATCCAATAACCCCCCCCCCCCCCCAAATCTCTGTCGCCTTTCACCCCCACCTTAATGAGCCCATAGATGTATACCCTTGCAGGGTATCGACCCTCACCTGTAGCGGCATCACTTCATTGGTGACCAAGAAGAGGAGTAGATGGAAATCTGAGATGATCTCGAGGAAGATGGATGATGGGTTCTGGGAGAGATATGTCGCCAAGCTATGGAAATCCTGTGCAGCAGAGCAGAGAGACAAGAAAGATTCATACCAAGTCAGGAATTATATGCATCGCTATTCAGAGGAGAAGGACTGGGTCAGGTGAATATGGGGGGGCACAGAGAAGTTCCCCATAGGGAATGGAGTGTCTGCGCCGTTCACTTCTATGGGAATTTTGAGATTGTTTACATCTGTAAATCCCATTATGCATTTACACCTGAGCTACATTCTGCATGGGAATTTCAGATCCAATTCATCATGTGAAGGTTTCACAAATAACATAACCCCTTTGAAAGGAAATCTACCATCAAAATCCATCATGATAAACCAGGGTCGCTTACTCATAGATCCAGGCACCGTGACTGTGGTAATCTTCTTAAATTATCCATGGCCTCCTCCCTTCTAAAATCAACTTTTAAAATTATGCTAATGAGACAGAGGGGCTCTTGGGGCATTTACCAGTGCTGTAACTTCATAGGCTATTTATTACACTGTGCACAGAGCACTTCCTCCTCCCGTTGCGTGAGATTACATCAGGTAAAGGGAGGGAGAACAGTACAACAGCCTGTGAAGCTACAGCACAAGGGAGATCTGGTAAAGCCCACAGAGCCCTCCAGACTCATTAGCATAATTATAAAAGCTGATTTTAGAAGGAAGGAGGCCATAGATAACAAATATAAGAAGATTATCACAGGCACGGTCCCTGGATCTACAAGTGTCCCTGACTTATCATGATGGCAGATTTCCTTTAAATCTTTCCATTAGGATTCAGATAATAGCAGCTTATATTTAATGTTATGACACCTTGGCCTATGATCTGTATATGAAGGGGCAGCAGCCGTCTTATTACCAGCGTTGAACGTATCTATTGTTACTGCAGTGCAGGTGCCACGAATCAGACCCCAGAACACTGAAATATTCACAGCACTTGAGACGTGACAATGGATCTCTCTCTCATTCATATCACACGACTATTAGGTCTTACCTGGGTCTCCCCGAGGGATTCTCTGTTTTCGATGGGAAACAAGTTGGAGGAGGTGGAGAATGTATATACTGGATCCTTTGGGAATGTGGTGGTGATCTGTACATGGAAGACGAAAATGGCGAAAAGTTAGGGATGGGGGAAAGGAGGATGCATAGAAGACAAAACCTCTGATCAGCCCTACAAGTATTCATATAATGACTGGATGACTAGTGAAGCACATGGTGTATGTAGCCAGATAAATCACTAATAGAAAGGGGTACAACATGGACATTCTTGTGGTCTTAAAGGTGCAAGTCATAAACCTCATCACTAGCGCCAAGGAGAGGGCATCTCTGCACAAGACCCTGGGGGGCTACGAAGACACCCCAAATGCACCAAAAAGATATTATGCATAAAGAATATACTTCTCAAAAGTGAAAATAAGATTTCATCATGTCATATGTAAATGTCCTGCACTCTCTGGGAGAAGTTTAATGCTCTTTACATTCTATTTAACTCACAAATACGTTAAATGCCACCAAGTCCGTTCTTTATCACCACTGCTGTAAAGGTCTCATCACACAATCTTAAAGCCGTCTGTCCGGTATGTCGCGTTCTACAAATGCCAGAGAGGACATCTCGCTCGCTATGTGACGCCTTATGACTTTAAGCCTACTGACAGTGTGATATCAGAAGGGGGGCGGCGGGGCTCAGGGACGTGGAAGCATTGACACCAGATGAGATGTGACATTACACCCGCTAAATACTCACGTCAATGATCAAATACTCGACAGGTAGAGGCCGCGCCAGCTGCGTTATTTCATTGCCAAATTTGTCAATATCCTGAAATGGGAGGGGAAAAAAAAGGGTCTGGAGTAAATCAAAAGTGCAAAAATGGAATAACGTGCCATCAGGACTCTGCACCCTTCAGCTCATGCATCAGTTCCTAGGAAAGTTAAAGGGCATCCTCATAAGATCAGGTTGTAATCTAAAAATAAAAATTAGACGTTGCAGTTATCACATATGTGAAGCCCTCACCGCCCTTAGGTAATTGCAAAAGAGAGACCCTGCCAGAGCTGCAAATTTTGGCAGAAATTGGACCTACCTCCGAGTTTTGTGTCTCGGGAAGTCGGTTTATGCACACAGAAATAAAGGACATGCGCTAGTCCCTTTTTCAATATGTCCCATGTGAACGCCAAATTCACAGAAACGTGATCAGAGAAGTAAAGAGGACAGAGAGTGGAGGTCCGAACCGATTTCATCAGAGTTGGCAGTGCGTGGCACCACTCTTTAGGTGTGTATGCACCCTAAGACTATCACCCCTTCCCGCTGCCCCAGAAAGACAATTCTCTTGACACTGACCTTATAAAAGACATCAGGAACGTACTGCTCGCTGCTTGACTCTTTGGCATAGCCCAGCTCTGGTGCATCTCTGCAGGGCAGGAGGCACTCGTCCCGTACTAGCGCCATACACTGATTGGACACCTGGTATCCTTCAAAGTGCACTTGATTATCCGGTCCCCCTATGAAATAAGAAAACGAGAAGTAATTTATTATTTTTACATATTCAGCATCAATAGCCAAGGGGTTGTCCCAGGATTCATAGTTATCCCCTCTCCACAGAAAGTGGCATAATAATAACCTGTGCTAGGACCCCCACAGCACACAAGGAGAGAGGGTCCCA
Source organism: Engystomops pustulosus (assembly GCF_040894005.1). Classification (NCBI taxonomy): domain Eukaryota; kingdom Metazoa; phylum Chordata; class Amphibia; order Anura; family Leptodactylidae; genus Engystomops; species Engystomops pustulosus. The sequence goes on from NC_092416.1 coordinate 174,193,905, forward strand.
ACTCCACCAACTGATGGAGGGGCATGTGGATGATCCAACTGAAGGGGTTGTCCAGAGGTTGAAAAACATGGAAGCTTACTTCCAAAAACAGAGAGGCAGGTGGACATAGTATTTTCTGCTATTGCAACTCATTACAGAAAAACAGAGCCGAGTTGCAACACCGGCACAAATCATGGTCAGATGTTGCGCTGTTGATGGAAGAAAGCGGCCATGTTTATAAACCTCCAGACAACCCTTTTAAGCTTCCAAACTTTCAATAGAAAAATGGGAGAACATCAGTCTGGCAGATAAAATCCCTTCATAGTATTTTATAATTTTACAACCGTACCCGTAGCCACCACAGTTACAAATTTGGAGCCAAAGTGTCCATCGGGTGACAGTCGGCAATGGTTTGGGTGCTGGTTCTGGAAGAAGCCGGCTGTGATGCATTCCTCTGAGCTCAGGAAATAAGAATCCTAGGAAAAGTGGGAAAGAAAGAGCTGAGCAATGGCGCCCTTACCACTAAGAATAGCTGTTCAAGGTGGTAAAAGTCCATAAATAGATAGACAGGAGCACTTACCTTGTTCCTACTGTACCGGACAGTACCTTTTCTAGTATCTTCTGAAACCAGGTCAGTGAAGATCCAGCCAACCTATCAAGAAATGACAAATGACCTCCTCTAATATAACCGATGTATAATCCTGAGCAGTCAGACACCAGTAGATGATGAGCAAGTTATACTGTGTGGCCAACTCCCTCAAATCCAATGGTACAATACAGCTTCCTTACCTTCCTCAATCCAAGCTTGGCTGCGATCTCATCCACCACTTTGGCTTTTGGATCATCTAGCAGCTCCAGGCTGTTCTGTGTCCCAATCTGAAACGGATAAGATCGCGGTAAGCACACAGTCTGGAGATACAGCACATACATAATGTACCAAGGTAGGAATCTATCCACACCATTGTGGAATCGGTCACTGGGTGGACACTTTTAATATCAACTGAATGTAATAAAAGGACATGTATCACTCCTATTGCTTTTTTTTCGACTCTTTGTGAGACCTTTCACAGTTTGCAACTTTTTAGGCGCAGAATCAAGGTGCGTATCAAAGTTATCTGCCTCAAGGATTTAATGCAGTGGCTGTATTTATCTTTGTAGCCAAGATGTTTGTGCAACCTATGCAACTTTTGGGCTTGGAATTATCCCATTCTTGCTCCTAATAAGTCCCAAAACAAAGCATGCTAGACCCAGATTTACTTTTGGTAAACTACTATCTGGGACTAAAAAGAGGCACAACACAAAAAATCCCAAAAGTGAGACTAAACGGGCAACTCATCACATGTATCAAAGGGAAAAAACCTGAGATACATTGCAATAATTGAGTAGGCCAAATTCAAACTTGAAAAAGTGGCAGCCGAAAAACTATGATACATGTGCCTCTTAGACTTGTTTCCCCCTTCCTGATGTTAAAATAATGAACCTGGTTGGAGGGACCTGGAAGCAGGACCTTTACAATGCTGCTCTGACGCCGGGTTATATAGTCTCCCCCTCCTAGAATCACAACGCGACTCATGTAATCGGTGCCTTAACATAACCTTGCTATAATGCTTTAAAGGGGTTGTCCGATACTTATTAAAAAAACAAAACATGGCCAGGTGGGGGCTGCTTAAAAAAAATAAAGATGTACTTAACTCCTGGCGCCCCCTGGGTGTCCCGCGCTACAGTCGCTCCGGTCCGTGCGCCATGTAACCAAACATGGCAGTGGTAGCAGCGCTGGATTCAGCTTCCGGACGGACCTGACAACCATCCAACCCGTATATACAATGCTGCGAATAGGGACAGCTGAATCCAGCGCTGCTCCCTCGGCCACGTTTGTTTCCATGGCGCGTGGACCGAAGAGCGCTGCTCCTGCGGCCACGTTTGTTTCCATGGCGCGTGGACCGAAGTGACAGCAGCACAGGACAACAGGAGGGCGCCGGGAGGTAATTTTTTTTAAGCAGCCCCCTCCCGGCCACCTTTTGTTTTTTTTAATAAGCCTTGGACAACCCCCTTTACTATCTCTTGATCGTTGGATCACATCATGTGACAAGGGGCTGAATTCATTGATGCTGTACTAAGCAAATCCAGCCCCTCAGTCACAGAACAGCTGGCAGCCCGGTACACCTCGCCGTGACTGGATGACTCCAGTACAATAGCATGAATCCAGCCCCTGGTCACATGATGCAATGAGGCTTCAATTATCAGGGGATAGTTAAAATACAGCAAGACAATATAAAAGTACTGCTTCCAGTTCCCTTAGGCTAGATTAATCACTTTAACGACAGAGCAAGAAAGAAGAGGGGGAGCAAGTTAGTTAATAACATCCATCGGTTATATTCCATGGAAACCGCCCTAAACCAAGTGACAGACATCAAATGGTCGCACGTGTGACGCATGTGTGCATCAGGACAATTGTATTGGGCTTCTCCTCCTGGCTCTGTGTATGCATCGTATAATGTGCCCACTCACCTGTGGTGGTTCATAGATGGCGGCCACCTCAGCTCGGATGCCCAGCGGGATGTCCTTGTGCTCAGTGTATCGGCCATACAAGTAGCCGATGCGCTGGTTTCCAGTTTTGCGCCAGAAGTCTAGGAAGCGGTCGGCGATTGTGTGGTTTTCGAACATAATGTTGTCCACATGTCTGTATTTCTATGAGAAAATGTTGTAAATTTACACATAAAAAAAAATTAAATGAAAGAGCAGACTGTCTCAATATTTGCCTCAGGACAGGATACGGTACAGGATCCCCCCCGTCTATTGTTAGCCTCCCATCTGTCACCGCAGCACATGGCATCTGGTGTTTATGTAATAAGCGCAGAACTCCTGACGCCCTCATTCAGGTCACCTCCGTGTCCTATATGTTGTATCGCGCTGCCCCTTTATACCTTGGCGTGACGCTCTTACCTGTCGGTTGAGTGTGATAGCGCTGGGCTGACATTTGGTACAGATTCCTTCTGGCCACGGTGGGTGACCCTCACATCCCGATTTAATCTTGCAGCTGATGTTCTCCAAGGCCGCAAACTTGCCCCTGAAGATAGAAGCCACAGGTTAACGTCACTGACCGTATGATCGATGACAATGTGAGAGGAATGGTAACGTTTTCATCATTAGTCAAAGTCTAAGAGATCCGTTATCTTCTCTTCGCTCTTACAAAGATCCTTCTGGCTGTAAGACAATTGGCTGCAGCAGGAGGTCTCCCCTACTGTTCTGCGGGATCAGGAACTCAACGAGGACCTGCAGGGATGCATGTCTACTGACCGGTGGTTTGGCGGAGGAGAAAATGCCCATTGATCACAAAATACAAATGCAGCAACACGTTACCCATCCATTCTCCCATGCAGGTCCTCCAGTACAGAAGTTCTGGTGTTTGATTTGAAAAATCTATCATCAAAATCCATCATGATAAACCAGGGAAACATACTCATAGATCCAGGCACTCCTTTCCTCTAAAATCAACTTTTAGAATAATACTAATAAGCCAGAAGGGCTGTTACTAAAACCCCTCCATAATGCAGCTTCACATGCTGTTATAATGTGCAGGAGCACTGCCCCCCAACCTTTTACTACTGTAACTTCACACAGTGAAAGGAGGGGGGGTTATGATAAGCTGCAGCACTGAGGGGCTCTGGTGTCTCATGGTATTACTCTGTAATGTCTTATTATATTTGTATGTCTGCAATGATTTGTATAGCGCTGCAGAATATCATGGCACAATATTAAGATTTATTATTAGTAGTAGTAGTAGTAAGAACAATGAACTAACTCGGGAAGTAAAAGAAGCAGACTGAACAGCACACATAGCCTGATATTCATTCCAGAGGGGCCACAGCAAATGAACTACCCATTGCCTATGGCTTCTGCAGACGGAGCAGCTGGGAAGGGCTTATGCTTCAGCCAGGAGCCTAACAGCTCGTCACAAATGCTGTTCTCTGAGTCAGAAAAGAGATTTTTTTTCTTACATCTTTTTCACGGTTTTGCGTAATGAAAAAATGCAATTACTACGATTCATTTCTTGTTATGTGTGTATAATAAATGTGTCGTGTTCCTTTAAATCCAGACTCCGCTCTCAGTGCTGTACATGATATTTGGACTCCGGCTACTCACTTGTCTGCACCTCCTGTCAGCTTGCGGATATAGGCATGGAAGGACATGTGTTTCACTGGGGGATCCAGATGGTTGAGATAATCCTCGTCAAAAGGCTGCGGGACAAGAGAGTGTAAGCTAAGGGGATAATACACACACGGCCTCCAAAGAGAAAGCGGTGTCATCATCCTCACCTCTAGCGGGACACAGTGCACGCATTTACCCAGCGGACCGTGGCGACACCTGCAGGTGAAAGGGCAGAAAAGAAGAAAATAATTAGTACCGTTGGCCTAGAAAAACAATCCTTAAAGTTGCCTGTCCCCTATCTAATATAAAGGACGGGCGTACAACTCGTAGATTTCAATGTAAAAAAAGAAAAAAAAAAAAAGATGCATGCAAAAATCTGCAAGGACGCACAAGAAAAGTAATATGACCATTATTTTATTTTCCACGACGAGCAACAATTTGCATCTTTCTTTGGCCTGGATGCATAAAAATAAGAATTTTCGATTTCTATGTAGATAGGTATTTCACTCCCCCATGGACCTGGCTGGGAAGTTCAGTGCATCCCCCTCAACTTCATAGGGGAGCAGCACAGTGTCAATCAGGGCTGAGTAGGAGATACCGAATTCTGAGTAAAACCGGGTGTGCTGCACTTTAGAGTCACGGCCCATAGTGCACCCAAATGCCCACTTACAAGTTAATAAAAGATTTCTTTATATTGAGGCCACAGATTTTTTAGGAGATTTTAGGAGACCTCGCAAGACATGAACAAATTAGATCATATACCGTTACAACACATACAGCTGGGGGTCTCTGTTCCTGTAGATCTTCCCCTCCTGTTTGTTGAGATACTGATCAATGTCGTCCTCCACCACTTGGGGCGCACTTGCCGGTCTAGAAGACTGAGCCACTGCAGATGTATCCATAACCTCAGATGAAGGGCCGGCAGAGCTGGACGGAAAGAGGAACAGCATGTCTCCATGTCTACAAGGGAAGCAAACAGAGCGGTAGTAAGCAACGCCAATTCATTATTTATCTAGAGCGGGTAGTGTCAGGTACACAGCCGGGACCTCCTCCTCCAACTCTACGCAGATGGAGCAGCACATAACACTCCAGTCCTACCATACAATGACTCCACACTAACTAAACCCATCAAGGTCTATTCACACTATAACTGCCTCATCTACTGTGAGATATATATTCAGAAGGATGAACACCAATGCCAGTCTGATTCTCTGATCATTGGGGGAACCCAACAGATGGGCCCTCACTAATCAGCCGGTTATCCCCTTTCCTGTGGATAGGGAATAACTTGAATACATGGAACAACCTCTGTAAAGGGCTTTTCCAAAATTGCATATCCCTCTGTATGGCATCAGCCGCACTGCAAACACTGCTCTCATCGAGGTGAATGAGAGACACGCCTATAGCTCTGCCATCCTGCATTACACTACACACGAAGTCATCATCTTCCTGTCATAATCCTAACTCTAACTGTAGGCTCCTGGCTTCCCCAGGTTATGATAGCAAGCCTCATCAGGTCCTACCGGGACACCGGGGGCTTCACAGCCCACCCCATGAATCCCCTCTGATCAGCACGGAGTCAGTCTGTTTTACCTAGTGGAGGGACGTTGGGGGCAGCACTGCCACTTACGCCACATATGAGATCCATGTCCTGACATTGCCGGTCAGAACTAGAGACGCATCAGACCGTCTATGAGAACAACAATAGTCTGTGTCTGGCAACCAAAGTGAATAATAGCAGCTCCTCTCCCCCGCTAGGGGCTAGAGAACGGCATGTTTGGGCTGTAGTGTGACTTGGCCATTGATTATATGGCGAGAGGCCTGGAAGATTATTAGACATATTTATATGTGATGAGTTCCCTGGCAAGGAAAGTTACTTGCATGGAAAACAATCTGTCCCGTCACCCAGGAGGAAATCCAAAGTCTCAAGATTATAGCAGACGCTTCATGATGAAAGTCAGGGTGTCTGTTACAGGACAAGGCTGGTTACAGCACGGAAACAGCCTGTTATACCTAGTGCAGGGACGTAGGGGGCAGCACAGCCACTTACACTAGGCATAACACAACCTGTCATTATACTCCCCCACCCCTCCCCCGAGTCTTCCTTTACAGGGGTGGTCATGAGATTACATGTTATGCCCTACCCACATGATTAGATAATGTTCAATGAGGATGTGACTGCAGGGACCAGTTTAACTTGAACACTCCAGCCAAAGCCGATCATTGAATTCATTCAATTGTTCCTTATGCAGGACTCGAAGGAAGGATACAATGAAGACGAGTCCTGCTCCTCCCTCCAGGCCCTGCACCATGTATTGCTCCTTTAGATGGTGCAGCAGTATGAAGCACTTCCATCTGTACTGATGTCTGTGCTGATCAGGGGGGATTAATGGGGTTGGCTGTGAAGCCCCCGGTGTGTGGGGGAGGGTAACCTGTTCTATACCCGAGTGGCATACTCACTTGATCTTGAGAAGATTTAGCGACTTGTTTTGACTCGCTGATATCTCTCCTGTCCTGTTCCGGTTCTGATACACGGAGAAGCCATTATTCCTGAAACCAAACTCTTTTGCTACCTGTGGAAATACACAGAGGGGCAGGAATTACCAATGTGACACCGAGCTGGGAGAGGAATCTGTCATTGTGTCAGGACCATCGCTCAGCACCCGTCTCATTATCGCCAGTATAGATCTATTTTTCATGTTATTACTTTATTTATCAGATAAAGGCGTCAGATGATCTTTCAGATCGGCTTGTCATGGATTTGAAGTGAATCAGGGGACCCTCACCAATCATAGGAACTGAATCGAACATGGGTGCTGCCATGCCATTCATTAACTAGGGCACTGCCGTCGATAACTGCCGTACTCACATATAGTGAATAGAGGCGCTCTATTCATTCTGGAAAATAGGACTCCAATCCACTTGGTAGCCGGACCCCAACCATATCCAAGGAATACATGAAAACTAGGGATAACCCACTTAAAGGAAATCCATGATGATAAACCAGGGACATTGCTCATAGATCCAGGCACCGGGACTGTGGTAATCTTCTTATATTTGTAATGCTTGGCCTCCTTCCTTCTAAAATCAACTTTTAAATGTATGCTAATGAGCCAGAAGGGCACTGGGGGCACGCTGTAGATTCACAGGCTGTTCCACTATGTAGCAACACTTCTCTGCTGCTCTCTCGGCACCTTGTAATATCTTCTGAACCATTCAGGTACAGTTCTGGTGTTATATTAAAGAGGAGTATCTCTACTTTAATAGTGCACCAGGATAGTGCCGCAGAACCAGAGATACTTACTGTTACAGTTGGGAATGGTGAACTGTATGTAAAAATCAATTTGACAGCAACTTTAAAAGTTGTGGGACCTAGTAACACAGAAGCATATCTACCCTTTAACATGAACTGTGCCACAGTCCCGGGGATAGAGCCGTTCCGACATCCCTGTTCCACACAATAAAGGTACAGGTACCAGATCAATGCATGCCTCATAGTCTATGGGGTGAGGATGATACATGTGTTGAATGAGATATGTAGGGTGAACGGATACACGTTATACTATATGGCGGTATGATGGGGGTAAGTACTGAAGCATCATCACATTACCAAGGGAGGACGACAAACCTTTTTGAGAAACGTTGCAGCCGATTCCCGCTTAGTCGCGTTGATCCGCTTCACCCCCTCTGGAGACTGGATCCGAATTATCTGTGGAGATATAAAGAGACACTGAGATGATGAAGTAGAATGTAAGCAACGTAATACATCACTATGTGCCTATACACACTAATGGCCCAAATTCTGGGCATATGTGGAGAGCAGATGGCAGCTTGCAGCGACCTGCATGACAACTCTGTAAGATTGGGAGAAGCCTTGCTCAGCAGTTGTACCTACAGCACAAGAGGTCCGACTATTAGGGGTCCACGCAGATCTGGACCCCCAAATTTTCCCACCAAATGAATCAGCAGCTGTGTCTAGAAAGGTCCTTTCTAGAATTTGCTCTTTTACGTGAAATCTCACCAGTTTACTTCTCTTCCAAATTTATGTGAAAAAGAGCAGAGAAGAGTCAAATTTTATCTGAGATGAGTCAGGTTTAGAAGCTGCAGGGAGATGTCAATTTAGACTCCCCTTATCTTTGGTTTTACAATAACTTTACACAGGCATTTGATGTTATATTAGATAAGAATCTCCTGGGGGCTACTGAACCGGAAGTACAGGCAGTTCAAGACACATTGCAGGCGACAGATAAAAATCTAATTCCTGCCTTTTTTTAACAGATGAGATTCTTACCTTGATATCAGCAGTGATATATACTCATATATACATAGCAGAGCTGAATGAGTCCCAAGGGACACGCTGCACAAATATCAGGCAGCCATCACCGTTTACTAGTGCCATCTACTGGCAGGGAGGATGTATGGCGCCGTATCTACAGCCGGGAGGATATATGATCCTGCACAACACAGTATACAGAGGGAATATTACACCCTGGTAACAGCCTGACATCACTGCTGCCCTGTAATTACACTAGAGATGACAGGTATAGGTAGAACAGAAAGGATCAGAATAATGTGCTAAATCACTAGGTGTTGATGCTGGGTGCTAGGGATTCACCGGGGGCCGAATACTCATCACCGGGGGGCCGAATACTCATCACCGGGGGGCCGAACACTCATCACCGGGGGGCCGAATACTCATCACCGGGGGGCCGAACACTCATCACCGGGGGGCCGAACACTCATCACCGGGGGGCCGAACACTCATCACCGGGGGGCCGAACACTCATCACCGGGGGGCCGAACACTCATCACCGGGGGGCCGAACACTCATCACCGGGGGGCCGAACACTCATCACCGGGGGGCCGAACACTCATCACCGGGGGGCCGAACACTCATCACCGGGGGGCCGAACACTCATCACCGGGGGGCCGAACACTCATCACCGGGGGGCCGAACACTCATCACCGGGGGGCCGAACACTCATCACCGGGGGGCCGAACACTCATCACCGGGGGGCCGAACACTCATCACCGGGGGGCCGAACACTCATCACCGGGGGGCCGAACACTCATCACCGGGGGGCCGAACACTCATCACCGGGGGGCCGAACACTCATCACCGGGGGGCCGAACACTCATCACCGGGGGGCCGAACACTCATCACCGGGGGGCCGAACACTCATCACCGGGGGGCCGAACACTCATCACCGGGGGGCCGAACACTCATCACCGGGGGGCCGAATACTCATCACCGGGGGGGCCGAATACTCATCACCGGGGGGCCGAATACTCATCACCGGGGGGCCGAATACTCATCACCGGGGGGCCGAATACTCATCACCAGGGGGCCGAATACTCATCACCAGGGGGAAGATTTCAGTTTTTCTTTTTTAATAAATTAGCAAAGATATCTACATTTCAAGATGGGGACGGAGGGCACATTAATGAGCAAAAAATAAAAAATAAAAATTGTTTCATCTTCCCAATCGGCTGCAATGAAACAAAGAGAGAAAAATGTGAAGGGGATCTTACTACTTCTGTATCCAGTGCGTCGTATAGATGTATACAGTAATGTATAGATAAAGAGCCTATATGAGTAGAGCAGGATGTATACACCCTATGGGGGACATTTATAAGTGCATCTATGCCAATTTCCTGGCACCCCCCTCCATGTGAAGCGGAGCGGCTGCCGGAGGACTGGGCTGGTACAGACCTCCCTATTCCTGTGCACAATCACTGATGAATGCCTGCAGGTTTTTATACATCTAACATGTACACATCTACGCCACATTGGACCCAGTCAAGCGCAGCCAAAAGATACATAGATCATGTGTCTGTGTATCCGGCAGGGGGCGCACACACTATATCTGTATATCTATATATACCCCCTGTATGTGTGTATATATGAGTGTGTATATAATGTATGTATACCCCCTGTATGTGTGTATAAACTGTATATATATACCCCCTGTATGTGTGTATATATGAGTGTGTATATAATGTATGTATACTCCCTGTATGTGTGTATAAACTGTATATATATACCCCCTGTATGTGTGTATATATTAGCGTGCATATACTGTATATATACCCCCTGTATGTGTGTATATATTATCAGTGTGTATATACTGTATATATACCCCCTGTATGTGTGTATATATTAGTGTGTATATACTGAATATATACACCCACTGTATGTGTGTATATATCAGTGTGTATATACTGTATGTATACCCCCTGTATGTGTGTATATATTATCAGTGTGTATATACTGTATGTATACCCCCTGTATGTGTGTATATATGAGTGTGTATATAATGTATGTATACCCCCTGTATGTGTGTATAAACTGTATATATATACCCCCTGTATGTGTGTATATATTAGCGTGCATATACTGTATATATACCCCCTGTATGCGTGTATATATGAGTGTGTATATACTGTATATATACCCCCTGTATGTGTGTATATACTGTATGTATACCCCCCTGTATGTGTGTATATATTATCAGTTTGTATATACTGTATATATACCCCCTGTATGTGTGTATATATTATCAGTGTGTATATACTGTATATATACCCACTGTATGTGTGTATATATTATCAGTGTGTATATACTGTATATATACCCCCTGTATGTGTGTATATATTAGTGTGTATATACTGAATATATACACCCACTGTATGTGTGTATATATTAGTGTGTATATACTGTATGTATACCCCCTGTATGTGTGTATATATTATCAGTGTGTATATACTGTATATATACCCCCTGTATGTGTGTATATATTATCAGTGTGTATATACTGTATATATACCCCCCTGTATGTGTGTATATATTATCAGTGTGTATATACTGTATATATACCCCCCTGTATGTGTGTATATATTATCAGTGTGTATATACTGTATATATACCCCCTGTATGTGTGTATATATTAGTGTGTATATACTGTATATATACCCCTGAATGTGTATATATTAGTGTGTATATACTGTATATATACCCCTGAATGTGTGTATATATTAGTGTGTATATACTGTATATATACCCCCTGTATGTGTGTATATATTAGCGTGTATGTACTGTATATATACCCCCTGTATGTGTGTATATATACTCCCTGTATGTGTGTATATATTAGTGTGCATATACTGTATGTATACCCCCTGTATGTGTGTATATACACCGTGTACATGTCCACAGCCCGGGGGGAGTGATTATGTGAGGACACACATAGATGACACAGCGGCTCCTGCCCTGCAGTGTCTATGGCTGGGCCTCCCTCCCCTCCCCCGCTCCGGCCTCCTCCTCGCACTCACTATAGTCTCCGCCATGCTGCCGCTCCCGGCCTCCGGCGCCGCCGCACTCCGCTCTGGTCTCCGGGATCTCCCGGCCTCTAACGGCTCCAACCGGCCGGTCCTGCGCACTGGTGTCACCTGGATCTGCTTCCCCCAATGTTATCCCGAGCTACAGGGTTCCGGCGCTGAACGTTCCGTCCTGGCGGGGAGAGATAGCGGCACCTGGAGGCCTCAGCGCGTACTGCACCAGGAAACAAGATCGCAGCCCCTCTATACACGCCCCCAAAATTACAGGTCACAGTGCCCCAATAACAGTAACAAGTACCCATACACCAGTACTAGTCATAGTCATAGTGCCCCCCTAATTACAGGTCACAGTGCCCCAATAACAGTAACAAGTACCCCTACACCAGCACTAGTCATAGTGCCCCTATAATTACAGGTCACAGTGCCCCCATAATTACAGGTCACACTGCCCCCATAATTACAGGTCACAGTGCCCCCCTAATTACAGGTCACAGTGCCCCAATAACAGTAACAAGTACCCCTACACCAGCACTAGTCATAGTCATAGTGCCTCCATAATTACAGGTCACACTGCCCCCATAATTACAGGTCACAGTGTCCCCATAACAGTAAGAAGTACCCCTACACCAGTACTACTCACACTGCCCCCATAATTACAGGTCATAGTACCCCCATAAAAGTAAGAAGTACCCCTACACCAGTACTACTCACACTGCCCCCATAATTACAGGTCATAGTACCCCCATAAAAGTAAGAAGTACCCCTACACCAGTACTGGTCATAGTCATAGTGCCCCCATAACAGTAAGAAGTACCCCTACCAGTACTAGTCACAGTGCCCCCATAATTACAGGTCACAGTGTCCCCATAACAGTAAGAAGTACCCCTACAACAGTACTACTCACAGTGCCCCCATAATTACAGGTCATAGTGCCCCCATAACAGTAAGAAGTACCCCTACACCAGTACTACTCACACTGCCCCCATAATGACACATATACCTACACCAGTACTAGTCACAGTGCCCCCATAATTACAGGTCACAGTGCCCCCATAATTACAGGTCACAGTGCTCCCATAATTACAGGTCACACTGCCCCCATAATTACAGGTCACACTGCCCCCATAATTACAGGTCATACTGCCCCCATAATTACAGGTCACACTGCCCCCATAATTACAGGTCACACTGCCCCCATAATTACAGGTCACAGTGCCCCCATAATTACAGGTCACAGTGCCCCCATAACAGTAAGAAGTACCCCTACACCAGTACTGGTCATAGTCATAGTGCCCCCATAACAGTAAGAAGTACCCCTACACCAGTACTGGTCACACTGCCCCCATAATGACACATATACCTACACCAGTAATAGTCACAGTGCCCCCATAATTACAGGTCACACTGCCCCCATAATTACAGGTCACACTGCCCCCATAATTACAGGTCACAGTGCCCCCATAATTACAGTTCACACTGCCCCCATAATTACAGGTCACACTGCCCCCATAATTACAGGTGTCACTGCCCCCATAATTACAGATCACAGTGCCCCCATAATTACAGGTCACAGTGCTCCCATAACAGTAAGAAGTACCCCTACACCAGTACTGGTCATAGTCATAGTAACCCCCATAACAGTAAGGACGCGGTCACACGTACCGCTAAGCGCCCGTTCATAACGCGACGCTAGCGCACAGGGGGAGGTCCTCGGCCCAAACGCACATGCGTTTCCAGAGAAACGCATGCGATCGGCTTAACAATCGCATGTGTTTCCCTGGAAACGCATGTGCGTTCGGGCCTTGGACCTCCCCCTGTGCGCTAGCGTCGCGTTAGGACGGACGCTTAGCGGTACGTGTGACTGCGGCCTAAGAAGTACCCCTACACCAGTACTGGTCATAGTCATAGTGCCCCCATAACAGTAAGAAGTACCCCTACACCAGTACTACTCACAATGCCCCCATAATGACACATATACCTACACCAGTACTAGTCACAGTGCCCCCATAATTACAGGTCACAGTGCCCCCATAATTACAGTTCACACTGCCCCCATAATTACAGGTCACACTGCCCCCATAATTACAGGTCACACTGCCCCCATAATTACAGGTCACACTGCCCCCATAATTACAGGTCATACTGCCCCCATAATTACAGGTCACACTGCCCCCATAATTACAGTTCACACTGCCCCCATAATTACAGGTCACAGTGCCCCCATAATTACAGGTCACACTGCCCCCATAATTACAGGTCACAGTGCCCCCATAATTACAGGTCACACTGCCCCCATAATTACAGGTCACACTGCCCCCATAATTACAGGTCACACTGCCCCCATAATTACAGTTCACACTGCCCCCATAATTACAGGTCACACTGCCCCCATAATTACAGGTCACACTGCCCCCATAATTACAGGTCACACTGCCCCCATAACAGTAAGAAGTACCCCTACACCAGTACTAGCGACTAGCGATTTAAAACGCAATGAAAACGCAACCAAAGCGCAACGTGTGAACGCGCCCTTTTTTAACGGACTGCGTTAAAAAACGCACTTAGTAAAAACGGCCCAAAAACGGCTTAAAAACGCCACGTGTGTCTTCACCCTAACAACTAGCCATGGGGCGTCAATTTCCAAAATTGGTTGTTCCACCACCAATCCGGAAATATGTCTGGGCCAAACCAGAACATCAGGTCCGCTCATTTCTACTCCTGAACCCAGGTGCAACAGCACTTTCTGCACCTCCTCAACTTATGTATCTTTGTGGTGGGGTCCCGGCCCATGGACCCCCTTTGATGTTATCTCATCACATTTCCATCACGAAATGTGGATGTAGTGACTCGGATTTCCCAGCCTAGAGGGGGTTAAATAATAAATAGAGGAGGGTAGACCTGGCGCCTCACATGACGGGCGGCTGACTCCCGGTCTCCTGATTATCTGAGCTGGGAGGGGAATAATCTCCCAAATGTCTGGAGTCTACATTTCCCTCTTCTGTAGTGAATACGTCTTAAAGATGGGCACAAAAATGTATCGTCTGCTCCAGAATCTGTGTCCTCAATCCAAAAAGCGGAGAGACCCCGAAGAATCGAGGAGCTTGTTACCCAAGGTGACGTCTCCTGTGTGATCTGATGTGGATTACTAATGTCTGCTGCACCTTTTATTACATGATTGCTGTATCATAAAAAGTTCTGCAACTTACTAATATACTTAGTGTTTCAATTCTGTATGGAATGTAAGACCTCTGCTTGCGGTCAGGGAATAAAACTAGTTATATATATGTACAGGGAATGAAAAACCTATACAGGCAGTCCCCGGGTTACATACTAGATAGGGTCCGTAGGTTTGTTCTTAAGTTGAATTTGTATGTAAGTAGGAACTGTATGTTTTACAATGGTAGATCCAGAAAAAAATAAATTTTTTGCCCCAGTGACAATTGGCGTTTCAAAATTTTTTGCTTTAATGGGACCAAGGATTATGAATAAAGCTTCATTACAGACCCCTTACAGCTGATCATTGCAGCCTGGGACTATAGTAAAGCATCCAGAGAGCTTCACCAGAGGTCACAGTGGGCAGAGGAGTCCGTCTTTAACTGTGGGTCGTCTGTAAGTCGGGTGTTGTTAAGTAGGGGACCGCCTGTACAAATCATGTCCAAAATATACTGATGTTGGCAGGAGTAGGTTAGTAAAAAACCTATGTACACACTTCTGCCGGTTGTTACAATTCTCTGAGTGCTTGCACATTGTAACGAGATCTGCAGCTGTGTCAGTACGCCATGAACAAATCAGGTTTTCAGCCTCTGAGTGTAAATTTGAATGTTTTGTATATGCAGCCATAGGAATATACCTTACAAATACAGAATATGGTATGTGATTGTGGCCGCAGGGGGTTCATCAGTGAGGGGGTGATCGGTAATGATTTGTATGTGGAGGATATTGGTTGTGTGGTGCAGTTGGACAGGCTGGGACTTGGTTGTGTGGTGCAGTTGGGCAGGTTATGGATTCGTTGTGTGGTGCGGTTGGGTAGGCTGTAGCTAGGTTGGTTGGTGCAATTGGGCAGGCTGTGGCTTGGTTAGGTGGTGTGGTTGGGCAGGCGGTGGCTTGGTTAGGTGGTGCAGTTGGGCAGGCTGTGGCTTGGTTAGGTGGTGCAAATGGGCAGGCTGTGGCTTGGTTAGGTGGTGCAGTTGGGCAGGCTGTGGCTTGGTTAGGTGGTGTGGTTGGGTAGGCTGTAGCTAGGTTGGTTGGTGCAATTGGGCAGGCTGTGGCTTGGTTAGGTGGTGTGGTTGGGCAGGCGGTGGCTTGGTTAGGTGGTGCAGTTGGGCAGGCTGTGGCTTGGTTAGGTGGTGCAATTGGGCAGGCTGTGGCTTGGTTAGGTGGTGCAGTTGGGCAGGCTGTGGTTTAGTTGGGTGGCACAGTTACGCAGGCTGTGACTTGGGTGGTGCGGTTGGGCAGGCCCTGGTTTGGTGGTGTGTTTGGGCAGGTTATGGATTCGTTATATGGCGTGGATGGGCTGGCTGTGGCTTAAGTGTAAGGAGCAATTGGGCAGGTTAAGTATAAGTTGTGTTGCATGGATGGGCAGGCTGTGGCTTGGTTGTGTGGTATGGATGGGCAGGCTGTGGCTTGGTTGTGTGGCATGGATGGGCAGGCTGTTGCTTGGTTGTGTGGCATGGTTGGGCAGGCTGTGGCTTGGTTGTGTGGCATGGATGGGCAGGCTGTGGCATGGTTGTGTGGCATGGATGGGCAGGCTGTGGCTTGGTTGTGTGACATGGATGGGCAGGCTGTGGCTTGGTTGTGTGGCGCAGTTAGACAGGCTGTGGCTTGATTATGTGGCATGGATGGGCAGGCTGTGGCTTGGTTGGGCAGGCTGTGGCTTGGTTGGGCAGGCTGTGGCTTGGTTGGGGAGGCTGTGGCTTGGTTGGGCAGGCTGTGGCTTGGTTGTGTGGCGCAGTTAGACAGGCTGTGGCTTGATTATGTGGCATGGATGGGCAGGCTTTGGCTTGGTTGGGCAGGCTGTGGCTTGGTTGGGCAGGCTGTGGCTTGGTTGGGCAGGCTGTGGCTTGGTTGGGGAGGCTGCGGCTTGTTTGGGCAGGCTGCGGCTTGGTTGGGCAGGCTGCGGCTTGGTTGGGCAGGCTGCGGCTTGGTTGGGCAGGCTGCGGCTTGGTTGGGCAGGCTGCGGCTTGGCCGGATTATTTAGCTGGGGTGGCAATGGCTGTGACTGGGCACTAAGATGGCAGGATGGGGGGCAGTAGACGGTGTATGTACACACTTATCATTCTGCACCTAGGTGTGACTCTGAGCACTTGCAAAGGCTGTGCTTTGGCACTAAGAAGGACTACATTTAAACCTCCAACCTTAATTCCTCTTTTTGCAGGGTGTTGTCCAAAGAAATACAAAGTACGGCCAGGAATCGGATAACTTCCAATACTTCACCCACAATGGAGCTGAAGCAGATGACTCCCCAATCTCTGTTACCCCGAAAGACTGGCCACCACCCTTCCTCCATCATCCTGACCCCCTTGTACCCTACATCAAATATCTCATGTTCTTCTTCAACTCCATCTTCTTCACACTGGGCTTCGGCCTGTTGTGTATTGGGTTCTGGGGTCTTGCATACAAACAGTCCTTGATAAGTGAGAAGATCGGGAATCTGGGTACAGACCCCATGCTTATATTCGTACTGGTGGGCCTGGTGGTCTGCGTCTTGGCCCTCTCAGGATGTTTAGGTTTCATCCGTGAGAACATCTGCCTCCTTAGGCTTTTCTTTGCTGGGATTTCTACGCTGTTGGTTGCACAATGTGTGTTTGCCCTGGTGGTCCTATGTTTTCAAGAACAAATTCAGGATTCAGTGAAAAGGACTATGATGGTGGCCATGAGCAGATACCAAGATGACTCAGACCTAAAGTTTATATTGGATGAGATACAACTTGGCATGGAGTGTTGTGGAGTGCAGTCCTACCAAGACTGGTCCATAAATTTGTAAGTATTGGGTCTTCTTTTATCTATGTAGGGTCAATATAATCTCTGCCCCTTTAAGAATTTTAGAGCTGCATTCTGTAACAGAAATAAAAGAAGTAATGTCATGTATGTACATGGTGACTTCACTAGCAGAATAGTGAGTGCAGCTCTGGAGTATAATACAGGATGTAACTCAGGATCAGTACAGGATAAGTAATGTCATGTATGTACACAGTGACTGTACCAGCAGAATAGTGAGTGCAGCTGTGGGGTATAATACAGGATGTAACTCAGGATCAGTACAGGATAAGTAATGTCATGTATTTACACAGTGACTGCACCAGCAGCAGAATAGTGAGTACAGCTCTGGGGTATAATACAGGATGTAACTCAGGATCAGTACAGGATAAGTAATGTCATGTATGTACACAGTGACTGCACCAGCAGAATAGTGAGTGCAGCTCTGGGGTATAATACAGGATGTAACTCAGGATCAGTACAGGATAAGTAATGTCATGTATGTACACAGTGACTGCACTAGCAGAATAGTGAGTGCTGCTCTGGAGTATAATACAGGATGTAACTCAGGATCAGTACAGGATAAGTAATGTCATGTATGTACACAGTGACTGCACCAGCAGCTGAATAGTGAGTGCTGCTCTGGAGTATAATACAGGATGTAACTCAGGATCAGTACAGGATAAGTAATGTCATGTATGTACACAGTGACTGCACCAGCAGCAGAATAGTGAGTGCAGCTCTGGAGTATAATACAGGATGTAACTCAGGATCAGTACAGGATAAGTAATGTCATGTATGTACACAGTGACTGCACCAGCAGAATAGTGAGTGCAGCTCTGGAGTATAATACAGGATGTAACTCACGATCAGTACAGGATAAGTAATGTCATGTATGTACACAGTGACTGCACCAGCAGCAGAATAGTGAGTGCAGCTCTGGAGTATAATACAGGATGTAACTCAGGATCAGTACAGGATAAGTAATGTCATGTATGTACATGGTGACTTCACTAGCAGAATAGTGAGTGCAGCTCTGGAGTATAATACAGGATGTAACTCAGGATCAGTACAGGATAAGTAATGTCATGTATGTACACAGTGACTGTACCAGCAGAATAGTGAGTGCAGCTGTGGGGTATAATACAGGATGTAACTCAGGATCAGTACAGGATAAGTAATGTCATGTATTTACACAGTGACTGCACCAGCAGCAGAATAGTGAGTACAGCTCTGGGGTATAATACAGGATGTAACTCAGGATCAGTACAGGATAAGTAATGTCATGTATGTACACAGTGACTGCACCAGCAGAATAGTGAGTGCAGCTCTGGGGTATAATACAGGATGTAACTCAGGATCAGTACAGGATAAGTAATGTCATGTATGTACACAGTGACTGCACTAGCAGAATAGTGAGTGCTGCTCTGGAGTATAATACAGGATGTAACTCAGGATCAGTACAGGATAAGTAATGTCATGTATGTACACAGTGACTGCACCAGCAGCTGAATAGTGAGTGCTGCTCTGGAGTATAATACAGGATGTAACTCAGGATCAGTACAGGATAAGTAATGTCATGTATGTACACAGTGACTGCACCAGCAGCAGAATAGTGAGTGCAGCTCTGGAGTATAATACAGGATGTAACTCAGGATCAGTACAGGATAAGTAATGTCATGTATGTACACAGTGACTGCACCAGCAGAATAGTGAGTGCAGCTCTGGAGTATAATACAGGATGTAACTCACGATCAGTACAGGATAAGTAATGTCATGTATGTACACAGTGACTGCACCAGCAGCTGAATAGTGAGTGCTGCTCTGGAGTATAATACAGGATGTAACTCAGGATCAGTACAGGATAAGTAATGTCATGTATGTACACAGTGACTGCACCAGCAGCAGAATAGTGAGTGCAGCTCTGGAGTATAATACAGGATGTAACTCAGGATCAGTACAGGATAAGTAATGTCATGTATGTACACAGTGACTGCACCAGCAGCAGAATAGTGAGTGCTGCTCTGGGGTATAATACAGGATGTAACTCAGGATCAGTACAGGATAAGTAATGTCATGTATGTACACAGTGACTGCACCAGCAGCAGAATAGTGAGTGCAGCTCTGGAGTATAATACAGGAAGTTACTCAGGATCAGTACAGGATAAGTAATGTGATGATACACCTTGCAGGCTCCATACAATGTATTTTGTCTCTGCTTCTTCAGGTATTTCAACTGCAGTTCTCCTGGCGTCAACTCATGTGGTGTCCCATATTCCTGCTGCATGGACCCTCTTCAGAATGGTACTGTACCCAATTCCCAGTGTGGATTCGGAGCCCTGGGCATGAGTGAGGCCATGGCTAGCACCTTCATCTATCTGGGAGGTTGCATCCCCCAGATTGTAATGTGGATAAACCGCAGAATTTGGGATATTGCCGCTGGTTACTTTTTGGTGATGGCCATAGAACTTGTTTGTATTGTTTGTGCACAAAGGGTAATGCGAGAAATCAAGGTGGTAAAATCTCTGTATTAAAGTCCAAGTTTCATTGCTTTATGTTGGTAAATGACAGTGACGGACGTTATAACAACCCCTCCCCCCCCATTCCCCGTGCCATGGTGATGTCAAGGCTTTGTGATGGTGCCATGCAGCTTGGCATTGTCTATTCTTTACACATGACATGTCCTCATTCAGGAGAAGGCAGGTCTGGGGTCCCAATGGGTTATTGACTTGTTTCCCTATAGGTTAGTCAGAATCTGACCAGAATATGTGATCCATACATCTCACAACTGATTGACTTCATTGGTTTTTCATGGTAGAAACCTTCTAAATGTCAATTCAAAGAGTCTGCTCTCCCCATGTTACCTAACGGAGAGGTGCCAAGAGGGTTCTTCTACTCTGTATCTCCCTAAATTGCAATGAAAAAGCTATGTGCCCAATAGAGTCATCAACTGGTACCAAGCTAGTCCTACTTCCACCTTTTGAGGGTGTCATATGGTTGGCACCATTTTAAGAAGAAGATTTTAGGAAGATACTTGTAGTATTGAGAGAGTTGAGCCTCCTACCTCAGGCGGCACCACCTGCAGCAAGATGGGGGGGCAGCATCAGGGTCGCAGAAACCTGCTTTAAAGCAGAACTTGACTCCTAAAATAAGTGTCTCTTCATACTCAATGGGGCACATTTACTTACCCTTCCCGTTGACGCTGCCGATCCGTACTGTCCGACAAGGATTCAGAGCTGCCGCGATTCACTAAGATCGTGCGTCCAATTTCCTGCATGTGTTGCTTCTGCGCTCAGGTCTGCCGGAGTTCACCATCTTCTTCCCGGTGTATGTGAGTGTTGATCTTGCGATTCAGAAAGTGATCTTGTTGATTTTGAAAGTTAAATTCTGCGGTGTGTCCGAATCCGGTCGTGTGTGCCAAAAACCCAGGGCAATTCAGCGCAAATCAGAAAAAGTCGGGAAACCCGACCGAAATGAGTCCAACGGATCCTTAGTAAATGTGCCCCAGAGTCTGCATGTGAGTGAGACGCTGCATGGAGAACCCACTTACTAAAGAAATACCAAATGCCAGAAGCCTCACAAACAAAATGGAGGAACTGGAACTCTTGATGTTGGAGCGGAAATATGATATAGTGGGTATCAGCGAGACATGGCTGGACAGTAGCTATGACTGGGCTGTTGCTATAGATGGTTATAGTCTTTTTAGAAAGGATTGTATAAATAAAAAAGGGGGAGGAGTTTGTTTATATGTGAATTCTCGCCTCAAGCCCGTCCTGCGAGATGACATCAGTAACGCAAATGTGGAGACCCTATGGGTGGAGATAAGGGGAGGGAAAAAGAATAATAAAATATTACTAGGGGTTTGTTATAAGGCTCCAAATATAATGGAGGCAGCAGAGGAAATGCTGATAAGTGAAATGGATGCGGCTTCAAAGCACAGGGAAGGACTTATCATGGGGGACTTCAATTACCCAGATATTGACTGGGGGGCAGAAACCTGCAGGTCCTTCAAAGGCAGCAGGTTCTTGTCAACAACAAAAGACAATTACCTGTCGCAACTAGTCCTGGAGCCAACAAGAGGGGGGGCACTGCTGGACCTTATCCTTACCAACAGACCTGATAGGGTATCAAAACTACAGGTTGGGGGGAACCTGGGGAATAGTGATCATAATATTATTGATTTTGTATTATGCTTTACTAAGAGCGTTAGTGAAGGGGCAACCAACACTCTAAACTTCAGGAGGGCAAATTTTCAGCAACTAAGGGAAGACCTTAAAGGCATAGACTGGGATAATGTTCTCAAAGACAAAAGTACACCCCAAAAATGGGACTTTTTCTCATATATTCTGAAAAAGTCCTGTGAGAAACACATACCTTATGGGAAAAAGCATAAAAGGAACAAGAAAAACCCTATGTGGCTAACTAGTCTTGTAAGGAAAGCAATAAGCGAGAAAGATAAAGCGTTTAAGGTGCTAAAACGTGAAGGTAGCGATGAGGCATTACAGGATTATAGAGAGAAAAATAAATCCTGTAAAAAGCAGATAAAGGCCGCAAAAATAGAGACTGAGAGAAATATTGCCAGGGAGAGCAAAAATAATCCCAAATTATTTTTCAAGTATATAAATGATAAGAAACTAAAAACAGAGAGTGTGAGCTCTCTGAGGTGTAACATGGGGGTCATGGTGGAAGGAGATGAGGAAAGGGCCAATCTACTGAATGTCGCCTTCTCAACTGTCTTTACCCAGGAAAATCCCCTGGTGGAAGACACAATGAGGAATAATGTGAATTCTTTTTATAATGTCAACAGTTTAACCCAGGAAGAGGTACGGCGCCGCCTCGCAACCACTAAGATAGATAAATCACCTGGGCCAGATGGCATACACCCCCGGGTTCTGCATGAATTATGTACGGTGATAGACAAACCGTTATTTTTAATATTTGAAGATTCACTGAGGACTGGTTATGTTCCACAGGACTGGCGCATAGCAAATGTGGTACCAATATACAAAAAAGGATCAAATAGCGATCCTGGAAACTACAGACCCGTGAGTCTAACTATTTGAGGGGTTTATTAGAGATGCTATCCTGGAGTATCTCACTGTGCACATCCTTATAACCCAGCGTCAGCATGGGTTTATGAGAGATCGGTCCTGTCAGACTAATCTGATTGGTTTCTACGAGGAGGTAAGTTCAAGACTGGATCTGGGGGACGCTGTGGATGTTGTATATCTGGACTTTTCAAAGGCATTTGACACCGTGCCACATAAAAGGTTGGTATATAAAATGAGACTGCTGGGAATAGGAGAAAATCTGTGTATTTGGGTAAGTAATTGGCTTAGTGATAGAAAACAGAGGGTGGTCATTAATGGCACATTCTCAGATTGGGTTGATGTTACCAGTGGAGTGCCACAGGGGTCAGTATTGGGGCCACTTCTTTTTAATATTTTTATTAATGACCTTGTAGTGGGTTTACACAGTCAAGTTTCAATATTTGCAGATGATACTAAGCTGTGTAAAGTAATAAATACTGAGGTCGATAGTTTAGCATTACAGAGGGATTTGTGGAAGCTTGAGGGATGGGCAGAGAAATGGTTGATGAGGTTTAATGTAGATAAATGTAAAGTTATGCACTTGGGCCATGGAAACAAAAAGTATAATTGTGTTCTAAACGGTCAATTACTTAGTAAAACTGAAGCTGAAAAGGACTTGGGGGTATTGGTGGATGGTAAACTTAATTTTAGTGACCAGAGCCAGGCGGCTGCTGCTAAAGCAAATAAAATAATGGGATGTATCAAGAGAGGAATAGATTCTCATGATAAAGACATAGTTTTGCCCTTATACAAATCCCTGGTCAGACCACACATGGAATATTGTGTACAGTTTTGGGCACCAGTGTATAAAAAGGATATAGTAGAGCTGGAACGGGTGCAGAGGAGAGCAACCAGGATTATTAGGGGAATGGGGGAACTAGAATACAATGACAGATTAAAAAATTTGGGATTATTCAGTTTAGAAAAAAGACGACTGAGGGGAGACCTGATTACAATGTACAAATACCTGAACGGACAGTACAAGGATCTCTCCAAAGATCTTTTTATACCTCGGCCTGTGACCAGAACAAGGGGGCATCCTCTACGCCTAGAGGAGAGTCGATTTTACCATCAACATAGACAGGGGGCATCCTCTACGCCTAGAGGAGAGGCGATTTTACCATCAACATAGACAAAGGTTCTTTACTGTAAGAGCAGTGAGACTATGGAACTCTCTGCCGCAGGAGGTTGTTATGGAGGACTCTATGTACATGTTCAAGAGAGGCCTGGATGACTTTCTGGAGAGAAAAAATATCACGGGTTATGGGGATAAAACATTTATTTAATTCTTAAAGGTTGGACTTGATGGACTTGCGTCTCCTTCCAGCCTTATATACTATGATACTATGATACTACTGGATGGGGTGGAGGGGGTATATTTCTATAATTTGCCTCAGGCAGCAGAGACTGATTTGTTGTGGTCCAAAATGGGTCAATGAAGAACTGAAGAAGGGTCAGCCCTATAGACCATCATGTCTAAAACCCTCTATGGGTCATGGTTGACCTGTGTTGATCCTATGCTTGTGTTACAGGTAATAGCATTTGTATCTTACCAGTAGTGGTCAAAACATGTCAACACATTAATTATGGAGGCAAATTGATGAGATCCGGCAGGTAAGACCCAAAAATAGAATTGGCCATCCCAGGTAAGGTGGTTATACTCTATTGAACACCTGAAGAACATCATCTTCTCCAGTTGGACCAGGGATGGATTTCATGAATGCCTGGAAAATGGACCCTACTAACCTTCAACATGAATTAAGTGGGTTGATTTATAGATGCCCCAAAGGTCAACTTCTGATGTGATGACTACTCTGCTAGTGGCTTGTACCCAGACCTGGTAAGTGATGCTGCCAATTGGCTCTATAGGCTTGTACAGGCTGCTCCGAGTCCACTTTTTCATCGTTTGGGACCCCACTATCTAGGTAGGACTTCCTATGGTGTATGTGACCATTGCCTTGGTTCACCTGCACACCATGTATAGCAGTGAGGTATATCATCTGCGTATTATCTACAGGATTTCTCCACACGTGATCCTTTATCTTCTAAAACCATTGTGTTGTCAGGATTAGATGAAGAGATTACAGGTGATTTATGTAGACAGCAGCAAGGACAGGAGAAGTATCCAAGATTATATCACCCGGCAAGCAGGAAGCTGAGGTTTAGCTACAGTGTCCGGATTAATACAGCAAGGAAAATTCTAGCTACAGGCTCTATGTAAACTTCAGGAACCTTCATGGGTCCCCAAATATTCAATTTCCTGCATTATTCCGGATGAAGTAATAAAGGAGGGAGATGAAGCTGCATTCAAACTCTAAGACTGAATGCTGTGAGAGGGGAGAAAGAGCTGAAATGGGGAGACGGTGTTAGTGTTAGCTGCGATACATGAATAGACTTAGCTTCTTTTATACTTTAGTTTCTTTTATGGGCAGTACATGATGACTATATGATGCGCCCATGGCTTGTTGGACGACCATGGCTTCTTTTTTTCCAACAAATATGCCATTGCTGCCCATAAATCAGCTCAGCTTTCCTAAATATGGTGCAATACCAGGCACAACCACAGGACCGAAGGGGGTGCTGTTTCTTTTAAACTTGGACAATGGCTCTGGAATAAGGTGCAGGGCTTTACCTGTTCAGCCATAGGCGACTCCAGACTACTTTAGTCTTTTAAGTAGGACTGACGGACGCTGTGGACCTGGACTCTTCATAGTCAGTCGTAGATGAAGCTAGGAGTCGTGGTCTTCCTGTATGACCGCCGTTATGCTTTGATTACACATCACATGTCCACATGGAGGCAGGTACTCACAGCAGCATAGGCGAGGAGTCCCAATCCCAGGGTAGTGCTCAGTATGGGCAATATGGTCCATTTTAAACATGTTTCACAAATTAAAAAAAAAAGCTACAAATACTCACCTCCGCTCCTCTTCATATTGATCCCGGTGTTGTTCGTCCCTAGTTTTGACACGCTCGGATCACCTAGAACCAAAAATGATAATTAGCAGCACGGAGCATGGGGACAAGATGTCCGGCAATCCAGGCTGCTAATTATGCCACCCCTCTCTAATCAAGGTGGTGATGTCACTAGAGAATTCAGCATGGAAGAGGGAGGCCTTATTGTCCTGGCGCTCCGTGCTGCTAATTAGTGATGGGAAGTCCGGCTCTTCTTAGTGAGCTGGCTCATTAGGCTCCGCTCACTAAGAAGAGACGGCTCCTGAATGGCTCCCTATTAAATATATAATCGGAGCCTCTAGAAAAACAATCTCCCCACTCCACTTTTAACCCAATTTTATTGGGTTAAAAGGGGCATGGTGATGCGATTAGGGCGGGGTTATATGAGCTATTGGCTCACTGAAGGTAGCTGACTCCTGTCGTTTGTGGAAAGAGCTGGCTCTTCATGCCGGCTCATTCGCAAAACAACCCATTACTTCTGCTAATTATAAGTTTGGTTTCTAGGTGATCCTGGCGTGTCAAGACTAGTGACGGACAGCGCCGGGATCAGGATGAAGAGGAGCAGAGATGAATATTTGTAGCCTTTTTTGTTCCTGCTTTAGAAACTCCTCACCGCAAAAGAGAGACTGTGGAGATGATGGATGTTTTGGTGGCCATACAGACTTTATTACAGAGTTTTACCATTTGGATTTTGATTGGAGACCGAAACAATGTGGGTCGGACAACAGATATGGAGAGGACATCAAATCCATACAATTCCTGTTGGTGATAGATCTTTCATCTCCATCTCGCAATCCAGAAGTCCCTTCCCGTCTAATTTGCTCAGTAGGGAACAACAAAGGACAAAGTTCCTCCCAGGATTAAAAGGTTTGATGTTAAAGACTGTATCAGTCGTGGAGAACTTCCACTTGGGGCAAAGATTGGGATTTATGTCCTAGACCTTGAACCTAAATTTTCTGATCTTGGCTTGTTGGAACCCCTGACCCATAATGCATTAAGAGAACAAAATCCACAAAAATCTAGAAGGAGAGAATATAATTTAATCCCAGACAATATACATAGTAACTACGACACAGTGATGACCCTAGTAGAGGTAGCAAATGTACTATCTGGTCTTCGAGGAACTTGGGGGCAACAGGTGAAAAAAAAAAACCTTGGCAAAAAGCAAAACATAAGAGGGTGAAAAATGTGATATTACAGAAAATAAGGATTTTGTTTGAAGATTTAAATGATCATTGTCCCAGGTTGGAGGGTATCACGCAAGATGGTGGACATGACAGAGATCTCTATTGGTTGGGGTGATTGCAGCATCTGTGTGTGTAAGTTTTTCGGTTTTGCCGTTGAGGACCGAGACCTCAGAGAAGCGTGGTTGGGTCACCTTGTCCTGTACCGACTCCTACACACACTACATCCCCCCCCCCCCTCCCCATAGTGACCAGACAGGAAACAGAAACCGGTATGAGAAACGGGGCAACCGGGGTTCTCTAGATGATGCCGTACTGCGCCAACTCGTGCAGCTCCAGGTGGTTGAAGGCCTCCCAGGGGCAGATGACGGTGATGTCTGCAAAAAGACAGTAGAAAAGAGTCAGGAAGATATATACATATTTTCCTTTGTGGCCCCTTATGTTTTTATATTATGATATTACACTATGTGTGGGTTTATTGCGTTAACAAGATGATCCATGGTGGTGTAGGGTAGTACGAGTCCATGCTAACATAGTGGTCTATGGTGGTAGTAGGTGTGCAACCTAAGATTCTTGGTGGTCTAATTCCTACTATCCATGGTGGTTTAAGACCCATTTCCCATCCCTACCAAAAAGTCCTGATGGCTCGTGAAAAAAAATTGTAGAATTTCTAGAAGAATAGGCAACTCTCCCAAACTCATCAGGATACCACCCTACGACTTTACGTGTTGAAACATGGGCGTGCATGTTCACAACGGGAAATTAGACTCATGTTAGAATGAGGCTCCCAATTCATCAGCCATTGTCGTTGTGTTGACCAGGCCACCCTCTAACCATCTGACTTGGCTTTCAATATTTGTTAATTAGCACTTTCCGCACAAAATAAAATAAAGCAATGCTAAATATTGTATTACCTGTTCCTAGACCTTCCATTCCAGGGATGTCGTCTCCAAATCTGTAAGGGAAGGAGGCAAAAACTTTAATCTTGGATGAAGAAACTTCTACTTAATATCACTGGTGGAACTTTTGACCTTTAAAACGTTGTAACTTTTAAAATACTTGTTTTTCAAAAATTTCAAAAATTTTAACTTCCCATGAATATAATAACACCAATTTTGCTTTTTCTTTATGGTTGACTTAAACTACTTTGACACAAAGAAGGTCCATGCTCTCTTACCCTTGAACTCCTTTCTTCGGTGGTTTACTCTTAAACTGCCTGGTCTGTCGCTGCTTGAATTTTGGTGGTCCTTTCCTTGGGGTGGCTGGTCCTCCAGTCACTCTCGTGGCAGATTTAATCTCGGCCTTTGCTGGCTCAAGATTCATGGCGAGTTTGGAACCTCCTTGGCTCCAGTAGACTCAGAGGCAAAGTGGAGAAAAATGTGGGTGACTTCAGGAGAATGGAGGAATTCTACAGCCACCTGGAAGAGAGAAAATCCTGTAAATACAATTTTGTGAAACTTATTCCCGTAATTATCATTTTGGCTTGACATTTGCTTCCCAAGCCTGGTATCTGAAGGCCTTATCTAGTGGTTCCAAAAAATATATACCACTGGTGTACCCATTGCAGTTCAGTTGTTATTGAGATAACCATGTTTAGGTTGATAGGGTCTTCCACTAGCTTTCACCTTATCTCTTATCCAATATGGTGGATCCTTCTTAACAACATGCCATCAAGGAGTAGTTGTAAGTCATTGGGGCTCATTCACTAAGGGTCTTAATGTTGCACTTTCGTCGGGTTTCCCGGATATTTCCGATTTGCACCGAATTGCCCCGGGATTTTGCCGCACAAAATCGGACAAGATCGGATTGTGTTGCATCGGCGCCGGCTTTCACGCAACAGAAATCTGGGGCCGTGGCCGTCGGACAACCCGACGGATTTGGAAAACCCGCAGAATTTAAAAAAGAATTTGGGTCGCAAGATCAGCACTCACATACACCAGGAAGAAGAAGGTGAACTCCGGCTGACCTCTGTGCAGCAGCTACACCTGCTTATATCGGGTGCGCCACCTTAGTGAATCCCGGCAGACCCGAACCAGCATTGGACAACGCACTGCAGGATCGCGACTGGTCCGGGTAAGTAAATGTGCCCCTTTTGGGTGCTTTTGATCGACTATGAATATGGTGAATTTTGCAGGCATATACCTTGTACTGTCTTTACTAAACCCATGTTTTTAATGTTGGCTTTGGGTGCTAGAACATATGTCCGACCTCATAGTAATGGATAACACCAATAAAGGGCCTTCAATTTGACTCCTATTTCACCTTAATCTCCAAAGCAAACCTCAAAATTGGGCCCCAATTTTGGCATTGGTGTTTACCACCCATGTTCATCCATCGACCCTTGGAAGATTCCTTTTGCCCTTGATAATAATGCAGTTCTTCTCCCACCTCATCGGAGAACCTATGTGAGACTCTACCCTTCAAAGGGGTGATCCAACCAGAACCGGTTCCCCTTTCTCTAAGGAACTCCAAGGAGTCACAATGCTTTCCCATGTTGTACATGTATCCTATAACAGATGTAACGGTTGGAGATAAAGACCCTTAGTCCGGGTCTTCTTGTTCCTTGGTTTGAGGCTATTATATGTAAGGGATTCATAAAGTTCATGTCCTCAATGACGAAACCTAAGGATATTACTTCTACTACTATATTTTTGAAGGACCATTTTAGAAGACCTCACTCAATTTGGACCACACGATCATCACACATCATTCACTCGGGGTCTTAACCAGGTTATTAATGTTGGCATTGACCTATGCTGCATGGCACTTGCTTGGCACCTTAAGGTCCAAACGTCGCTCCAACCAGGGTAACCAATCAGAAATTCTTTCTGTGACCTAGTTCTTTCCAGTGCAGTTTTTATGTGAAACTATAATCTGTGCTTGAACTCTGTATTAACTTGGCTCAAGCCTGATCCTCTTAAAGCAAGGACATAAGAGGCAATTCAGAAAATGTGATGTGTAGTGAGACCAAACATACAGCAGGAGGCAGAGAGGAGACCATCCAGGAACACAACTGCTCATAGAATATGAATGGATCTTATCACATCTGACCGCTAGTTACCTGTCTCTGGAGTGGAGACAAATGTTTGTTCTGGTACATAGGGGGCAGTATTATAGTAGTTATATTCTTGTACATAGGGGGCAGTATTATAGTAGTTATATTCTTGTACATAGGGAGCAGTATTATAGTAGTTATATTCTTGTACATAGGGGGCAGTATTATAGTAGTTATATTCTTGTACATAGGGGGCAGTATTATAGTAGTTATATTCCTGTACATAGGGGGCAGTATTATAGTAGTTATATTCTTGTACATAGGGGGCAGTATTATAGTAGTTATATTCTTGTACATAGGGGGCAGTATTATAGTAGTTATATTCTTGTACATAGGGGGCAGTATTATAGTAGTTATATTCTTGTACATAGGGAGCAGTATTATAGTAGTTATATTCCTGTACATAGGGGGCAGTATTATAGTAGTTATATTCCTGTACATAGGGGGCAGTATTATAGTAGTTATATTCTTGTACATAGGGGGCAGTATTATAGTAGTTATATTCTTGTACATAGGGGGGAGTATTAGAGTAGTTATATTCCTGTACATAGGGGGCAGTATTATAGTAGTTATATTCTTGTACATAGGGGGGAGTATTAGAGTAGTTATATTCCTGTACATAGAGGGGAATTTTAGAGTAGTTATATTCCTGTACATAGGGGGCAGTATTATAGTAGATATATTCTTGTACATAGGGGGCAGTATTATAGTAGTTATATTCCTGTACATACGGGGCAGTATTATAGTAGTTATATTCTTGTACATAGGGGGCAGTATTATAGTAGTTATATTCTTGTACATAGGGGGCAGTATTATAGTAGTTATATTCTTGTACATAGGGGGGAGTATTAGAGTAGTTATATTCCTGTACATAGGGGGGAGTATTAGAGTAGTTATATTCCTGTACATAGGGGGCAGTATTATAGTAGATATATTCTTGTACATAGGGGGCAGTATTATAGTAGTTATATTCCTGTACATACGGGGCAGTATTATAGTAGTTATATTCTTGTACATAGGGGGCAGTATTATAGTAGTTATATTCTTGTACATAGGGGGCAGTATTATAGTAGTTATATTCCTGTACATAGGGGGCAGTATTATAGTAATTATATTCTTGTACATAGGGGGCAGTATTATAGTAATTATATTCCTGTACATAGGGGGCAGTATTATAGTAATTATATTCTTGTACATAGGTGACCAATTTTGGAAGATGAAAGATATTTTTTAGGGTTCCTTGAGCCCTCAACAGGCCCTATTTTACAGGTTGTCCCTCTTAACATTGTTCATCATTAGAACATTTGAAACTGTCATGTTTAAAAGTGGACATCCCCATCGTTCTAAGGTGAGTTGGACCCTGGATCCTACTTCCAGGCTGAAACCAGATACCAGTCTTGTTTCAATCATGAACAAAATGAATGTTAACATTCTGCTTCAAATTGATTCATCATATTCCCAGAAAACCTAATCTTCTATTGAGGTCGATTTCACATCCTCGATTCCCGGGAGTGAAGCATCGCTGACATCACTTAGCTTCTTTTGCGTGTAATCCTCTTAAACGGTATCGTAAAGGTCATGTGAACATATCCCTATACGTAACCCCGGTAATACATATGGGAATTATTTCTGTCTACAAAAACATGACGCCTTGTTTTGTATGAACCATATGGAGGGTCACCATAAATTGGTCAAGGGCTTACTTGACTAACTCTGGTTGATAATCCCAGGTCCTACAAGTGAGGCCAAGAGATCGAGCGATCCCAACATGAAAGGTTTAGGGACCCATGGAAATAAAATTTCAGAGGTCATGACCAGGGACATAGCTGGAGGAGGTTCATAAGTAGCAACCCCCCTACTTGTCCCACCAATATGATAAATATCTTTGGGCGTTGATGATGAGGTTTTGGTAATAATGTTCGGTGCCTTGAGAGAATGTACCTTTCGTACATCCAAATATAGAGTAGGGCTTAGTTGAGTATGAGCCCTGCCTAAATGGACTACCTCATTCTGATCTCATAACAGGGTCCAACTCTGAGCCCAAACACTTACCATCCCTGCAAATCTTAAGTTGGCTTCATGATGTATTTCCAACCGACCTACATCCATGTGGTGACTGAAGACCACCAAACTAACTTGTTGGAGTTAAATGAAGAACTACGTGAACATTCATGTTCTCCTCTCAATTCGTCTTCAAGTTCAGGAACATGTTGAACTAGCTGCCTAGAAGAAGACGTTGAGGTGTTCTCTTGGGCCAAGATTCTGATGTAACAAAGACCAACCATAACTGGTCCATCAAAAGATGAAGTAGAAGAAAGAATCTCCTAGCGGGAGATTGGTGGCATCTATAACTGGCATGACACCGCCAATAGCGGCGGTAGAAATAGGAAGTACAGGAGCGCATGGAGGATTGAGATGCCCGACTTTGGTCCTTATGTCAAAGACATGGTCCAAGATTAAGGATATGGTGGGGGTTCAGGGTCATAGTGAGTATTTTCCTATATGGCATAATCCCCGGTTACCTGAGATGTTCAAATTAGAGGGTTTCTCTCCATGGGAGGGTAAAGGAATATGGTTTGTGCAGCAGTTATTAGATGGAGACAATCTCAAATCTTTTGATCAACTAAGAGAAACCTTTAATCTGCCACACACACAATTTTATACATTTTTGCAACTGAGACATGCATATGAGAAGACGGTCAAGGATGGGATGCTTCAATTGTCAAATCACAGTACACTGAAGTTGATAGTGAGAAGGGGCCCGAATAAAGGAATTATATCTAACATTTATTCTAGTCTCCTGGGAGAATACCTGAAAGGACATCCCCTCACGATAAAAGGGAAGTGGGAAGCAGAGGTAGGGGAAATCCCGGATTCCCAATGGGATGAAATCTTCGAGGGAACACCATTGCTATCTCCATCAGAGGCCCAAAGATTGTCTCAAATCTATCTCCTGCATAGGGTATACAAGACACCAAGCCTGCTCCATAGGATAGGGGTACGACCTGACTCTTGCTGTCCTAGATGTTCGTCCCCAGATGCCAAATTATTACATATGCTATGGGAGTGTAAGGAGCTGGAGGAATTTTGGAGACAAGTCTTACATGTAATCCGGAAAGTGCTGTCGGTGGACCTAGAGCCGGATCCGAGGATCTGCTTGTTAGGATTAATCGAAAATGATAATATGGACGGGATTACTATGCTATGTATACAAAAATGATTATATATGGCACGCAAGTCCATAGCGGCTCGATGGATCCAGACTTCGGCACCCACGATACAGGAATTTATAAATAAGGTTAACAGTATAATTAGATTAGAGTGGGGGGTATATTTGAAAAGAAAATGCCCCCAAAAATTTGATAAGTTATGGGGAAGGTGGATGAACACGACTGGACTTCCGAATAGGGCCTTGATAGATTTACGCAATAGCTCTCAATACCAATTGATGACTGTGGCTGTCTGAAGATATCTATGACAATTTCTTAAGGAGAAAATAACTATCGTAGGTACTTGTTTGTGGGATGAAAAAATCCCTGCTCTTTAGGCATGACCTGTGTAGAAGGTCCAATTGGTCCTTAGACTTGATTAATAAATGTGGTCTTTATCTGTCTGCTGTGGGGAAGGTGGGCGGGGGAGGGGGGAGTGGGTTGTTTCTTATTGTTTTTAGTCCTTTGTGCAACAGTGCGTTTGTTACGTGTTGTTAAAAAACAAAATTACAATAAAAATGTTTTGATAAAAAAAAAAAAGCAGAAGAAAGAATCTACAGGCAGTCCCCGGGTTACATACAAGATAGGGTCTGTAGATTTGTTCTTTGTATGTAAGTCAGAACTGTATATTTTATAATTGTAATTCCAGCCAGAACTTTTTTGGTCTCTGTGACAATTGGATTTTTAAAATGTTGGGTTGTCCTAAGAATCAAGATTAACACTAAAGCTTCATTACAGACGCCTGTGATAACTGTTACAGCTGATCATTGTAGCCTAGGACCAAAGTACAATAAATTATCAATATCCAGTGGTCCGTTTGTAACTAGGGGTCGTATGTAAGTCGAGTGTTCTTAAGTAGGACCTCCTGTATAGACTATTTAGATCATGAACTGATACGGTCTGTTACAATCCTTGACTACACAATGTAGTGAGATTGGACATTCACCTGTTCAATGTGGATGTAGAGTAGGACCCCAGACTTTTATTCTTAGTTGGGTCCAAATTTTTGAGGACTGGATTTTGAGGTCTAACCAATGGTGCCCCCAAAATTGAGACGATTTGACGTAACTTTCTCATCTTCTCTTCTTTGGTCCTAGTAATTGGAAGTCTCCTGACTTCTACAGAACAATGGAAGATGCTTTGGAAACCCCTGTAGTCACTAAAACTCAATGGGGGAAGCAGTGACTTCTGACACATACGTTTATGTTTTAACCATATCTTTAATTCAATAAATACGTGATCTAAAAAGATTTTTTTTTTTTTTTTTGGAAATAACTCCTGTGTATCAATAATCTCTGTGGACTCTATGCCTACAGGATTAAAGGGATATTCTGCTGAGGAGACAAAATAATTTGACTGCAAGCAGCTTATGGGTGACACAAATCCATAACTGGAGCAGATCAGTCTATGCTGGTGGTGTGTACACGTTGTCTCGTGTACCTGCCCGGAATGTTCTCCATGTGTCCTGTTATACAAGAGTTACATAACCAATAAAGATGTGTGTCCTATGGAAACTCATGTTGGTTCAGGATGGTCACAACATGTCAACCCCCTAGTAGCAGTTTGACTTTCCATTAGTCTACTGCCTGAACCAGATCAGTGGACAATATGGCAACTCCTTAGAACCAGTCCAATGTTGACCAGACCAGGTTGACGGATTTAATCATGTCCATATGGAAAATCCTACAATGTAACACCCTTGTACCTTCCCCATAGTCAATCTGGCAACTCCATTGTACCAAGCCATAGACTACATGGCAACCATCAACATCGTTGGATGTAGAATGTGTCCTATGTATAGAAAGATGCTTATTTGACAAAATTTCACCTAAAAACTTCTCAAATTTTTGTAAATCTGATGACTAGAGCAGGTTGATGTGGGCACAGTCATGGTCTGACCACTGCCAATCTGGGTGTCTCATTCACTACTGCCAATCAAGTTGATGGCTGATTGGATCATTTTTGGTTCCCATCGTCATATAGTTTAGTGACATCTATACGGAGAATGTTAAGACGAATTCAAGTTTTCCCTTAGCTATGGCTTTTATATATATTCTATGGGCTACAGAAAGTTTTGCAAACCATTGGGCATCTTGTTTGGGGGGGTCACACATTTCCACCAAAAAAAAACCCCTCCTCATCGAGATTAAACATCAGATGGCTTAAGCCCAGTTTATGACAGAAGTAGTCAAAAATTCAGTACCACCATAAAATTTTTTGGGTGGAAACTGAAGCATTCAACCAAATACATTCATCTCGGCCATAGTCCATTGGCTGGTCACGTCTGATGAAACCAGACTTGGTGTTGCAGGTTCTGACCATATCTGGTTACATTGAGGACAATAAAGAACAACTTTTTGAGAACTCTGTTCAATTACTCTGTGCTTTACGCTCCTTGAGATATTAGAGGAGAATCAAAACAATTTGGAGTTCACTAAACTTCTCATTGTGTATATAATTCCAATAAATTGTGCTGAGTCCAAACCAGAGTAAGGAGGACATCAGCCTCTCTCAAAAAAGCCTATGAAAAAAAAGCAAACATAAAGACCATCAGCCTAGTAAGAGTCTGGGTTATGACCACCGAGAAACTGGATTCTACCTCAGGATGGGCCTAAAAGGTTCTACAGAACTTGCTGAAGGCTACGGTAACATCTTACCACTGATTCCAGGGTCCTGCCATCTCCTTACCTGAGGTAACCAGTTTTCACATATCCAGACGCATCAATACTTGGCGCTCGGTGGTCACCCACTTCATGTGCTCTCCTCCGGGAATACACTGACCCACCCCACCTCTGAGGCTCTGGATTTAACAGGCTCAGGAGTAATAGGATTAGACTTCTCTATCGCACGCGGTAATCTGATAGCCCATCTGGGGACAATGTTTTAGTGAAGAACTATGACCCTTCTCTGTGATTTCTTCCATTATTTGTTATGACCGGTGGGGTTTATCACTGATTTATAATGATTAATAATAATTCCTTTAGTTATATAGCGCACACAGATTAGGCAGCGCTGCACAGAGTTTGCCAAATCAGTCCCCAATGGGGCTCACAATCTAATCAACCTACCAGTATGTTTTGGAGTGTGGGCGGAAACTGGAAGACCCGGAGGAAACCCACGCAAACACGGAGAGAACATACAAACTCTTTGCAGATGTTGACCTGGATGGTATTTGAACCCAGGACCCCAGCGCTGCAAGGCTGTAGTGCTAAGCACTGAGCCACTGTGCTGCCCACTGCTAACTTTAATATTCAGCACCCTGGGCCAAAGTAAGTCGTCCATCTTGATCCGCCCAAAAGCATGGAGTTAAAAAAAAACTTCCTTGGAGATACTTTGAGCTTTAAACCTCTTGGAGATGAGAAAGGACCAGTATTGGATTATATTATAGGCCCATGGCTACCCAAACCACCCAAAAAATGTTATACTGAGAAGGACGTTCACCCATGAAATCCTCACACATCTGTTTCTGCTCTCAATACACATGTAAACAATAGCCTTTTCAGGACCTTTGAAGGTCCTCCAAAGGTCCTGAAACAGCAGATTGAAAGAAGGTAGAAGGGACACATCCTCCATTCTCCAAAAATGTGATTCTATTACCAGATGTAGGAAGTGATTCTAGACTTGTAGGGATATAATAGTCATACAGCCCAGGGCCCAGGGCAGTCTTCATCCACCCCTGGTAAGGACCACTAATGGAAAATATGAAATATACAGTAAGCTCCAACATGAAATGACCACTGACTACTATGTAACAGGTATGGAACCAAACCATTTTGGCTGTGGGTCACAATCTACCATCAAAATCCATCCTGATAAACCAGGGACATTACTCATAGATCCGGGCACCGGGACTGTGGTAATCTTCTTATATGTGTTATCCATGGTCTCCGCCCTTCTAAAATCAACTTTTATAATTATGCTAATGAGCAAGAAAGGCTCTTGGAGTTGTTACCACATCTGTGTGAAATATTCAGAGGCTGTTACACTGACTCCGTCTGCCTCCTATGGTCTCACTGTGAGATTATATTCCTGCCGATTGTAACAGCCTGTGAAGCTACAACATGGAGGTGCTCTGGTAACCCCCCCCCCCCCCCCCCCCCCCCAGGAGCCCTTCTGACTTCTGAGAATAATTACAAAAGTTGATTTTAGAAGGAAGGAGGCCATGGATAACAAATGTAAGATTATCACAGTCACGGTGTCTGTATCTATGATGGGATTTTTTTTAAGTACATGATCTAAACGGCCTCCATGGTTTATACCCTTTAACCCCTATATAGGCTCCAGACCACCAAGTCACTACCTCTTTGAGTAGCCATGTTCTTGGTGATAGCTGAGACACTAGTATTTAACGTAGAACAGGACACATAGTAGCGTAAAGGCTGAAGTAAAGACAGTTTAGCAGAATTGGAGATTTGGGCAACAGGTGGGGGCAGACATCATGGGGTCGGGGTAAGACGACTGGGCAAATATCCTGAGATAGCAGAATGTGACACCTTAGCATGAACCACGTTAGGATAGGAACCTTAATATACTTGGACATCAGGGACAGAATACAATTAAAGGAGCACCCACTGAGGGATGGATGGATCCTGCGGCCCAGCAGCCAAGATGGAGAGGAATGATGAGGACGTGTGCGGCTCGGTTGCATTCACGGACCACCTCCGTAGTCGCTGTTATGAGGTTACTGTGATTTTACTGTAGAAATCTCTTACTCTGACAAAAAAAACACAGAAAACTCTTTCACCTATAATAAATAATGTTTTTACTTTCTAAAACACTGTAAAGACAAGACAAATAGTGCAATCAAGGTCTAAAATGGCATAAAGGAGTGGTATAAGATTAGAAAAACATGGCTGCCTTCTTCAAGAACTAGCGCCACATCTTTCCACAGGCAGTTGATGGTATTACAACTCCAGTGAAGTATTATGGTATTTAGTACAGCACATATCAGAAAGAAGCCATGTTATTCTACTTCTATGCATCCCCTAAAGGGGCACTGGACACAACAAAAATTTCGACGTTGGGTATCAAATTTAGGTCTGAAGTTCCTTTAAGTCCACAAAATGGCTTACACAAAACAGTGGGAATCTGGCTAAAAGGGGAAGGTTTACCGTCATGTGACATCACTGACAACGACACAGGAAGGCAAAATTTTTCCAGTTTCTCCGGAGATAAAAAAATGTAGCCCTGAAATCCCTTTAAAGCTACTGAACGGCCCTCATAAGGTATTGAGGATCTCTCTAAGGGGAGGCTTCGTGGTCAGGTGACTTCATGCAGCAACTTTCTAGGAGGTCAGTCAGTTCTGTTAAGTATACAAAATGGGCGCCATATGGTAGTAGGAAACAACATGGTGGCACAAGGTGACTAAGAAGCACAGTGCCGGCAGATCAGGTGGCCACAACCTTCGCCAACGTGTGAGTGTGGGTTTTACGTCCATGTCCCCTCCTCTATCCCTACTCCACCACAACCAGTTCCTATGGACGGCTTTTACTCTGAATTCGGAACCGTATCTCCATCCTAATGAACATCTTAATGTTCTCGTCGTCTATCTGCTTTTCCATGGCCTCCAGGGCTCGCTCTCCGCCATCTTTGTACAGTTCTAGAAGTTCCTCAGCAT
Organism: Engystomops pustulosus; assembly: GCF_040894005.1. Lineage (NCBI taxonomy): Eukaryota > Metazoa > Chordata > Amphibia > Anura > Leptodactylidae > Engystomops > Engystomops pustulosus. The sequence continues at coordinate 174,232,454 of NC_092416.1, forward strand.
ACGCGATCCATACACAGTTATGGCAGCCGCTCATACAGCAGTGAGTGGGAGGAGGGGGAAGCGAAGGCTCCTGAGGATTGTGAGGATCTCCAGCGACTTGATCCTTGGGGATGTTGTGTGAGGAGGCATGAAAGTCTGGGTTTTCAACACCTTGACCTTGATCGTTGACCTTGAATCTTCTAGAATAAATTCCTTCTCGAATGAGTAGGATGGAGGCTGAGGAGTGAAGGCGTCTTAGAAGGCAATTCAGCAGCTGCAAGGAAATACAAACTGGAGGGTGAGGAGGATAATATGGGGAAATCTCTCAAAACAAGACTGTGTAGGAATTTGGGCGGCTGAGCTCAGATCTTGGCACATCCATGAGTGAGGAGGCCATAGACAGAAGCCTATATGGTCATCTCCCATATGAGGTGAGCGGAGGGTCAGATGCCTGAACCGAACGTATAGGTGGCTGAACAGCCAATTTGGCAAACTGATGCCTCTAGCAACTAGCCATTGGCCAGGGGAAGACTCCTGGTTGCCAAGGGGAATCAATTTGCTGAATTGGCAGTTTGGTTGTGTGGCCTTAAGGAAATGTCAGGTCCTCTCATCCCTACTTGCAATGCAACAGGAGTTGAAGAAAGTGGGTGACTACAGGTGAATGCTGTTCTATGGCTACGAATATGAGGGTGTTGCGGGGTGCCAAACCCAATTATGTTAATGGTAAATCAGAAACTTACGTTAAAGCAGCAAGAACTACCTACAGTCTTGCTGGAGTTGTTATTGGGGTCCGGTGTTTTGAGAAAATGCGGGATGCTTTGGACACTAGGATTGGGTGATAGTGACATCAGTACAAAATGTTTAGTCTTTAGAAGATGGATACTGCAGTACAGCTCTGTTATGGGGGTACTAAGGTTGATATTATTATGCTAAGACTGTGGTTAGCAATGGGGGGCACTTTCGCTGGCACTGTCATGGGGACTTTCTTCCTACAGATTTGCTAGGACTAGGTATAGAGTGGGGGACACTGTTGTGGGTATGGAGGCTCCCGCTATTATGAGGCCATTGCGCTTGGCTCTACAGTGGGGGCACCACAGGCAGGGTTATGTTGTTATGAGGACAAAGTCACTGGTTCTTCTTTGTTCTCCCTAAGCCCATGGTGCGATGGTAAAGCGGGCACAGTTATGGGGGCACGGCTATTGGCCCTATGCAAAATGGACCCTGGTGATCGAGGCGCTGATACTGGACTATTTGGAGGGTAATACGGGGGTGCTGTTTTGCGCTCTATATGCAGAGGGTATTATAGAGGCCATGATTTTGGCTTAATATAAGGTGGGCACAGTTATGGGGGCACTGATACTGGCCTTATATGAGGGCATTGTTATAGGGCAGATATACTGGTCCTGTATAAAGTGGGCACAGTTATTGGGGAACGGTTTCTGGCCCTATTTGCAGTGGGCACTATGGGGGCACTCATACTGGCTATATAACGTGGGGTATGTTATGGGGGCACTATTGGGCTGCAGTACACATAATTTGTGTTACCATGTTAACTCTCTATCCGGTAACGCCTGGGACATGTCCCCCCGCTTCGTTCTTGTTTTTGGCTTCTTCTCTATCCCGTTCCCTGACATTGGAAAACGGAAATGATACAAGAAGACGCTGAGGGCAAAAGTTTCCAGCTTCAAATATGGCGGCGGTGTGACGTCATCCACACGCTCCATCCGTTGACAGTAGGGAACAGCTGGAGTGCGCCGGTTTCCTGGTGACGTAAAATTTAGACGCCGGAAGTGCTGGATCCTGCGCGCTGCACGTGTGTTTACTGTACTGACAGAACCATGGGGAAGCGGGGAGCAATCAAGGCCGCAGGATCCACTGTGCCCGGGGCAGGCAGAGGGAGGGGGCGACCGAACAAACCGGGAGGTTTTCATGGCCCCGGAGCAGGCAGAGGGGTGCCCCGGAGGTTTGTGTTTATCTTGTTTTAGGGCACCCAGAAATAGTTGGTGGCCACCATGCTTTATACGTGTCACCGGCAAGAGAGGTGCTGCAGAGGCGCCTTTAAGGGATCTGTCAGCAGGTTTGACCATGTAAACTAGTCCTAGTGTATTGTCGCTGGTAGAGATGTGTAACCATACCTTTGTGTATGAAGTTAGTAGCAGCAGGACTGTGAAATATGGATTGATATTTCCGGATTGTAGCTTCTTCAAGTGCACTGGGGGCATATACTCACACTGCTGTTCTCTGTGCAGCCAGTGTTAGCTATGGCAATCGGTGTAATCATACCTGATGTATTTTGTGTAAGTAGCATTACGACTGTGAAACATGGATTTATATGTAGTTGTTCCAAGCAAGTGTACTGCGATTGTGTCCTAACACTGCTGTGCACTAAGCCCTTTGTATGGAGCCGTTACACAGGTTTGGAGACCTTTTCCACAGGTGTGAGTAAAAGCTATAGCATGCGTCATGATAACTTATTACAGCATTTAAAATAGAGGACTGGAACTAAAGTCCATGCTAAAAGCACAGCAGTTTGAGAAAACACCTTCCCAATACCAGAATATAAATCCATATTTCTCAGTCTGGCTGTTACACATCTCTCCAGGGACCATACATGACGTTGGCTGCAGCCTACATGGTCCACACTTCTGACAGATCCCTGTGTCTACCCCCCTTGGTTTCACGCCTATAATGCTCTTCTGTATTTGTGTGATTTTGTTGTTAGACCTGAAAAGAAGAAGACAAATAGTGCACCAAAGGACCTGGACACCCAGGAAATCCCCTTCAAGCTTCGAGAGATCATGCGGAGCCAATTAGAAATGGATAAACCAAAGAAAAAGAAAAGGCCAGGTGAGGGATTAAAGGGTTAGTCTGAAAGGGAGTGTCTGCATCCAAAAGTCCATTGTAGTACCGTATAGGAGAATAGAATGCATAAGGTGTTTCCTTATTTATCATGATATTTTTCTTGTAGCGCAGAAACAAGGTCCACACAATGAAGAGCTACAGACGGACATCCAGGTCCCCAAGTTCAAGCAGAAGAAAAATGAATCGGTACACTCCTATCTGCAACGCATGAACAGCGCAACTCAACACGTCATGTTCCTCAGTAAGAACCAGCCGGATCGGATGCCGGAGATGGAGCTGGATGAGAAGGGGATGCCAAGGAAGGAGCTGGATGAGAAGGGGATGCCAGAGAAGGAGCTGGGGAAGAGCGGAATGGCAGCACAGGTGGCCCAGTCCAAGAAGAAGTCACAGAATAAGAAAGAGTAAGTTGTGTGGAATCGGGGGAGAAATGGAGGATTGGACATTCCAGGGCGATCCAAAAAAACTCTTCCATCTCCATCCTTAATGCCAGATCTTGACTATGATGGTCATTAGGGTCTTCTCCCATTTTGGCCACCTGGAAGAGACTAAGATTCTCGGATGGTCGTACTACTACCCTTTTGGGTAATAAGTTGTCACACCTTCTGCTGTTCGATGAATTTGAACTCTTCGTGTGTTTTTTTTTTTTTTTTTTTTTTAAGGTTTGATCAAAGACGTCTCATGAAGTTCTTAAAGAAGAAAGATGACAAGAAAGCGACGCTCTTAGAAAAAGAACTGCTGACAGGTAACGTGTGTATGAAACCAAGCCGCTCCACAAATTTTATCCACAGAATGGGCGATCACTGGGACCCCTGCTTTTCACCAGAATCTGGGTCTGATTCCCCTTAATTAATGGAGCAGCACCACAGAGTATAGCCTGGTGCTGTCCAATGCCATCTCTGGCAGTCCTTTTGCTTGACCTCCTTTTCTGTTCATTGGTAGTTAAAGCAAACCTGTCACCAGGAATGACGTTTTTGGCTGCGGACAGATTCTAATAGCCTATGCTATGCTTATTGTAAAATTGCCTTTGTCAGCGTTCTGAATTATTATTCCAGTAGCTTATATTAGTTTGATTTACATTACTTGGCTCCCTGCCAGCAGCCTGTGCTGAGTCCCGGGGAAGGTTCAGCTGCAACCTCCACACCATCCTCCTCCCTCCACAGACTGCTCAATGCACATGACAGGAAAGGGGAGGCAGCCCCTCCCTGACACTCCCCACACTCTGTTGACAAGGAGCCAGGTAATGTGATATAAACTTATATAAAGTACCAAAATGATTCAGAATTGCTGTCAAAGACATTTTTAAAATCCGCGTAGAATACGCTATTTGAATCAGCTACAGATGACATTAATAGAAAAAAATTGTCTGGGATACTCTAGGGATTCTCTCCAGGACCTTGGTTCTTTCCGCCAACGATTTCATCAACTACTCGACCTCGTCACTGCACTGATACTACATCTGATTCCTCTTTATGACTTGGTGCTGTAACCTCAGTGATGATGTCTTCAGAGAGCGATGGAACCAACGTTCTGAAGAATAGGCGGGTAACAGAACATCTCTGATCTGATGAGATACACAAGCATTGGTTGACTCCAACCATTCTACCGAAATTTTTCCTAAAATAAAGGGGTTGTCAGACGTTAAAAAAAAAAATGTGGCCGGGAGGGAGCTGCAAAAAAATATTAACATTTACTTACCTCCGGCCCCTCCCAGCGCTCCGCATTGCCGTGTCTCTGGTCCGTGCAGCTGTTTGTTTGCCGGGGCACGGAAGCTCTGCTGAGTTCTGCTTCCGGCCGGCTGCGCCTTCCCGTCTCCATATCCCAGTGTGTGATACAGCACTGGGAATAGGGACAGGTGGGTGTGGGCGACCACTTCGCGCTGCCAGAAGCCGAACCTATCGGGGCTTCAGTGCCCTTTTAAACAAACATGGACCGGAGTGATGGCAGTGTGGAATGCCGGGAGGGACTGTGGAGGTAAGAAAATGTTTATTATTTTGATGCAGCCCCTTCCCGGCCACGTACAATTTTTATTATTTTTTTTACTGCTCGGACAACCCCTTTAAAAATTTTTCTCAATTGGTGTTCTTCTGTCATCTTATCCTTGCGTATAGCTCTGTCAGAGAAGCAACCTGCTGGCTCAATGTGTTCCCTTAAGTGAAAACTAGCTGCTTCTTTGATGAACATGGCAAATTTTTCATGAGTAGCTTATTGGCGATGGGATCTTTAAAATTAAGGTGATCCATTGTCACTACATACTTATCTTGCCCAGTGAGTTTGATATGTGTTGGTGTACTATGGGTACATGGGGTCCTATGTTCTAGTATCTTTTCGGTGAATATCCCAATCATCTTACTTTCTGTGTAGATGGATAGGAGAGATGGCAGTATGACAGCCCACGTGTGTAAGGATTGTATTTTACTTTCTTGAACAGATAAAGTGATGTTCGGGGAAGTGGTTATGGCGCCTCCGACTCTTACAGTAAAGCCAAGGAAAAGTGTGGATAAAACTAAGGTGAGACGGATACGTTGTGAAAAATGCAGTTGGGTTTTCATGGTTTTGAGGATAAAAAGTGTGAGCCTACAGATGCAGCTGGTCATCTTTATGGTCATTATCAGGTGCCTTATACCTAGGACTTCTTATGATTGTCGGGGACGTCCATATTTAACATTACACTTTTATTATTCTACGGCTGTAGCCAGGAGAGAAGCAGCTGCTTTTGAAAAACATCCTGGATAAAGCGAGCTCCGCAGCGCCCCCACCTGCCATGTCCTTCGCCAGAAAGCGAATGTTGGAGGATGAACGGGAGCGTGTTGTGCAGGCGTATCGTGACCTCAAGAAGAGAAAGCAACAGCAAAGCGAAGACGCCAAAAGCTCCAAACATCAGCATACATGACCTGATACCAAGCCAAGGAGAGAGCCTCAAAGCTACAGGAGCGCCAATTGCCGGACCACGGACCCTACAATAGAAAGATCACACAAGTCTGATAATGGGAAGTCTGGTAAAGAGGTCTTCTGCTGACCAGGACAACGTGGTGCAGCTAAGACCCCATAGTCAAGGGTTGTCCATGTAATTGATGTCAGATTTGGATATTCACATCACATATATATTATATATAGGGTAGGTACCGCCTCATGCCCATCAGAACAGCCTCATCCACAACATTTGGCAAAATACAGGTAACATCCAAGAGATGAACCTTTATCGGCATCTCACATTCTTATCAATGTCTGGCAATTGTGCTTATACCTCCTGCTCTGCACCTCCTACAACCAATAACCAGCTGGGATTCTTATCTTTACAATGACAACAGGCTGGCTCTGGCTGCTATACAGCCCATGATAGTGGAAACTGATGAGATGCTCCCTCTCCAGCCTCTGCAAGAGACTCATCTTGGGCAATAATGACTCCTCTCTGATCATTTTCACATGACTTTGTTTGTAAACGGGAAAGATTTCACATAAAAGAGCTAATTCTAGACATTTTATACCAGTTGTGAGATTTCTGGTAGTTTAGCTTACACGTTTTCCCCATAAATAAAATGACTATTTAAATGGAGTGTATTGGGTCCTAGGGGCACACACAATGAAATGACAATTCCTGGTTTCCCTTGTTAGATTAGCTCTGTATGCTAGGCCTGAGTCAGTAGAGGGAGATAGGGTTGTAGTAACAAGTGGATTCACACAGGTGAAAGCTCCCACTTATTGTAGTATGCTACATGGCGGAGTCATTGTGTGCAGTACAGCAGCGTACACTGGCTATACAGACACATTTACTTTTTTCACTCTTTGTTGTGTTGCAGCCAGTTGGTAACATCAAACAAGTTTTAATTTCCTCATTAATGTGCCCTCTGCCCCCATCTTCACAGAAAAAAACAGAAATGCAGATATTTTTGCTAATTTATTAAAGAGAACCCGTCGGGCAAATTAACCCCCTAACCTAAATATATTTTCATAAACTGCCATTAGAGAGCATTGCCTCTATCCCTTCATTGTCCCTCTATATGCCTTTAAACCTAAGCAATGAGGTCCTAAAGCTGTATGCAAATGACCTGTGAGATGTCCAATGAGTCATTAGCATATTCAAGCTGTCCAGTTTATTCATGAGTGGGAGGCACAGCCACACCCCCAGTGCATGACTGACAGCCTGTATAATGGTGTAATGGCTCCTCCATGTGCTTCCTGGTGCTGGCTCCCCCGGCAGCCTATGTGTATGAGATACTCCTATACACATGACTGACAGGCTGTATAATGGTGTAATGGCTCCTCCATGTGCTTCCTGGTGCTGGCGCCCCCTGCAGCCTGTGTGTGTATGAGATACTCCTATACACATGACTGACAGCCTGTATGATGATGTGAGGTATAATGGTGTAATGGCTCCTCCATGTGCTTCCTGGTGCTGGCACCCCCTGCAGCCTGTGTGTATGAGATACTCCTATACACATGACTGACAGCCTGTGTAATGATGTGAGGTATAATGGTGTAATGGCTCCTCCATGTGCTTCCTGGTGCTGGCGCCCCCTGCAGCCTGTGTGTATGAGATACTCCTATACACATGACTGACAGCCTGTATAATGGTGTGAGGTATAATGGTGTAATAGCTCCTCCATGTGCTTGCTGGTGCCCCCTGCAGCCTGTGTGTGTAAGATACTCCTATGCACATGACTGACAGCCTGTATAATGGTGTAATGGCTCCTCCATGTGCTTCCTGGTGTTGGCGCCCCCTGCAGTCTGTGTGTGTATAGGAGAGATACAACAGCTCCAGGATGTTATAGCAGAACATGTCAGGTACTTGTGTAGCTGATGTCTGTGTATTAGGAGGATGCAGCATGTCAGCACAGAGACTAGCTATGCTTTACTATACATTACATACAGACATGAGCAGGGGGAGGAGAGGGGAGGGGGAACTGGAGTGACATCACTGCCTCTGACCATGTGACCAGCCTCATTTACATGATAAAGAATAGATGAATAGAGGTGACAGGACAAGTGACACAGACCTGATGACAGGTGTCCTTTAAACAAGAAAACCTAAAATTGTCCTGGGTGATGAGTATTCTGCCCCTTTGCTCAGTGTTGAGTAGAAGCATCTTTGGAGCTGGTGCAGCCAGGAGTCTTCTTGGGAAGATGCTATAAGTTTCTCATCCCTGGATTTGGGGATCCTCTGCCTCTTTGCAGATCCTCTCCAGTTCCCTCAGGTTGGATGGTGAGCGTTGGTGGAAGCCATTTTCAGGTCTCTCCTGAGCTGCTCCTTGGGGTTTAGGTCCGGGTTCTGGCTGGGCTGGTCCGGAATGGTCACTCGGCCAGATCTGTGCCTTGCCATAATTCTTTCTCGGAGCTCATTAGGCAGTTCCTTAGACCTCAGGATTCTCATGTGCTCTGACATGTATTGTGAGCTGTGAGGTCTTGTATATACAGGTTGTGCCTTTCCTAATCAATCAGCAAATATGAGTGTCACAGCAAAGGGTGTGATATTTCAATTTTTCTTGTTTAATAACTTAGCAAAAATATCGGGTTTTTTTTTTTTTTTAAATCCGGTATTCTACTCCGGAGCTGCACTCACTATTCTGCTGCTGGTGCAGTCACTGTGTACATACATAACATTACTTATCCTGTACTGATCCTGAGTTACATCCTGTATTATACTCCAGAGCTGCACTCACTATTCTGCTGCTGGTGCAGTCACTGTGTAGATACATGACATTACTTATCCTGTACTGATCCTGAGTTACATCCTGTATTATACTCCAGAGCTGCACTCACTATTCTGCTGCTGGTGCAGTCACTGTGTACATACATGACATTGCTAATCCTGTACTGATCCTGAGTTACATCCTGTATTATACTCCAGAGCTGCACTTACTATTCTGCTGCTGGTGCAGTCACTGTGTACATACATAACATTACTTATCCTGTACTGATCCTGAGTTACATCCTGTATTATACTCCAGAGCTGCACTCACTATTCTGCTGCTGGTGCAGTCACTGTGTAGATACATGACATTACTTATCCTGTACTGATCCTGAGTTACATCCTGTATTATACTCCAGAGCTGCACTCACTATTCTGCTGCTGGTGCAGTCACTGTGTACATACATAACATTACTTATCCTGTACTGATCCTGAGTTACATCCTGTATTATACTCCAGAGCTGCACTCACTATTCTGCTGCTGGTGCAGTCACTGTGTAGATACATAACATTACTTATCCTGTACTGATCCTGAGTTACATCCTGTATTATACTCCAGAGCTGCACTCACTATTCTGCTGCTGGTGCAGTCACTGTGTACATACATGACATTACTTATCCTGTACTGATCCTGAGTTACATTCTGTATTATACCCCAGAGCTGCACTCACTATTCTGCTGCTGGTGCAGTCACTGTGTACATACATAACATTACTTATCCTGTACTGATCCTGAGTTACATCCTGTATTATACTCCAGAGCTGCACTCATTATTCTGCTGCTGGTGCAGTCACTGTGTACATACATGACATTACTTATCCTGTACTGATCCTCAGTTACATCCTGTATTATACCCCAGAGCTGCACTCACTATTCTGCTGCTGGTGCAGTCACTGTGTACATACATGACATTACTTATCCTGTACTGATCCTGAGTTACATCCTGTATTATACTCCAGAGCTGCACTCACTATTCTGCTGCTGGTGCAGTCACTGTGTACATACATGACATTACTTATCCTGTACTGATCCTCAGTTGCATCCTGTATTATACTCCAGAGCTGCACTCACTATTCTGCTGCTGGTGCAGTCACTGTGTACATACATTACATTACTTATCCTGTACTGATCCTGAGTTACATCCTGTATTATACTCCAGACCTGCAGTCACTATTCTGCTGCTGGTGCAGTCACTGTGTAAAATACATGACATTATTTATCCTGTACTGATCCTGAGTTACATCCTGTATTATACCCAGAGCTGCACTCACTATTCAGCTTGTGTTGTATGGCAGCCTGCAGACTTGTGCCCATAATCTGTAGGCTGCCTATTGTTCTGTGTGTAAGTGTCGGCCTTTGAAGTCCTCTCCTGTTGTATATTCGCCCCATGTCCAGACCCGTTTTCTATAATACCTGTCTAGACTGACCGTGTCGTTGTGTGTGGCTATTGTCTGTACATATTACACCTAGTAGTAAACTAAACAGGTTTGTATTCTGGATTTTCCTCTTACTTAAGACCTGCTATACATTCTAGATACCAGCAGGGGGCATTACCTTCTTTTTGTTCTCTATCTCATGTGACTCTTCTTATTTAGCCCCCGGCCTGAGTCTTCTGGTACCTGCCAGCTGCCGCTTATTTCAGCGGAAAATGTTTTTCTTGCAAATCTTAAAGGGGAACTAACACAATACAGGACTGTAATGATTGTGGATCTTCTCGTTCCTGCAATCAAGAACTGAATATGCTGTAGAATTAAGTATCATAAAGAAGCTGCAATACCACACACATCCTGTAATAGAGGGTGGCGCTGTTTGGAGAATAAATCTTCCATGGTTTTTTTTTGTTTTTTTTTTTAACCCCATCAAAGTAGGATCCAAATATTAAGCGTGGACAACACCATGTATTCCCCAGTCTGTGGTGTTTACTTGTGCCAGCACATTGGGTGGTAAGCTATAGACTGGCAGAGATGCCACGGTGAGGTTAATAGTGGGCGGATGTGGATATTGTAACCCGTGGGAGAATCAAAGAGCGTTGCGTTCCGATTATTGCATCATGTGACTGCGAGCTACGCCGCGGGTGGTTTCTCATCGGACACGGAGTATTAAAAAATGCGGACAAAGTAGGTTAAAGCGCCAAGACCTCTTAATCCGCATTCCATGACCTCGGCTCCTTCACCACACAGATCGCCTCCGGAGGAGAAGTGACTGAAATAAAGAAGACCCTCGGGCTTTAGGGCATTATACGCGTCAAACCAAAGCAAAAATGTCAAAACTGCGTGAAGGTGTAGCAAAAAAAAGTAATTAAACGGGTTGTCTACTTTTTGTCCAAGTCTCAAAAATGTGTTACACGACCGATATAAGAAGCAAAATATTCACTTTGGAGCTTATCTTTTCACATTGAATGCCTGTAGCTCCCTGAGCGGCCTCTGCTGAGCATGTGCAGGAAATGGCGGCCATTTTGGAACATCTGATTACAGTGGTACCAAGTGAGGGCCTGAAGTTTTTTGTTTTTTTTTTGGGGGGGGGGGGGATGTTCAAGTTGTTGCTTTGCACTACATGACATGACTACTGTTTGGCATCTGAAACTCAGCTAGCAAATATGCATGCTGTCAGTGAATGGAGGCACAGTCCAAATAATAGGGCACATTTACTAAGGGTTCTGCAGCCGCGATTCTGGCGGGTTTTCCCGAATATTTCCGATTTGCGCCGTTTTGCATGCGTCAGAAATCGGGGGCGTGGTCTTTGGAGAGGCCGATGGATTCGGACAAAACCGCGGAATTTAAAAAAGGAAATGTGTCGCAAGATCAAGCACTCACATGCACCAGGAAGAAGAAGGTGAACACTGGCGGACTTCGGCACAGATGCGACACCTGCAGGATATCGAGCGCGTGATCTTAGCGAATCACGGCAGACCCGAATGCTCGCCGGACAACGCGTCGCTGGATCGCGACAGGACCGGGTAAGTAAATGTGTCCGAATGTGTCTGATCTTGATATCAGACAGAGGGGGTGTAGTGCCACCACATATCCTGTGCGCTGACAAGACCGATTTTTGGTGGGTAGCAGCTGCCAATTCTGCTTGCTGTCAGTGAATTTTTATGGTCAAGTTTAGACAGTGATCTAATACCGTGGAGGCTTCTGGTCTAGCTTCTAGCAAATCGTTAATTGGACACCACAGTGGTAACACGTGACCAAAGAGTTACAATCCCCTTTGGAGGGCAAGAGGCCTAACTATCTGTTCCCATTCACTGCCAACGAGCAAAGATCCTTAATATGGTGAGAAACCCAACCATAAAGTAAAGGTCTAAAACACAAAAAAGAGGTGCTGGCCGATACGTCGACAGGTCTTGCCACTAAAAATTATACAAAGATGTAAAATTTTGCCTTAGAATAGGCGGGCGCCTATAGGCGATATCAAGAAATGTAAAATATGTTTAAATAGAGGTTGTTTTTTTTTTTTTTTAATAATCTTGGTTTAAGGAAAACCTGAGTGATATATTCCAGAATTGCAGATGTTTTAGTATCTTACTTGTCAACATGAATGTTGGATGTTTGGTGGATTAAAATTACAGATGGCCCTACAAAAAACAAGTCATCCATCAATGGGAACAAAGGGGGAACGTACGTTGGTGTATGATAAAGCCCCGGTGGTAGGGTGGATACATCATGAGGCCTAGACCTTAGTGCACAAGAAGTTGCTATTATTTCAGTGCTTCAATGCCAGAAATCTGGTGTAGATCCTTAAAGAATATATCTCCATCTTACACTATAGGTCACTTAACTAGAGTGAACTGAATTTCCCATTTTGGAGGGCTGTGACCAAGATTTTCAATACATTTGTATGGGTGGACGTGTACTACCCCGTTTCTCCTGTAGTGGCCACTGCAGATTCTGTAAGTAGGAACCACTGATCGCCACGATTTTTGGTTGCTGTGGTCACCACTTGACCCCTATTAGATCTTCATCTAGAAAATGTTTGTTTTTTTTTTCACCTAAATTTTAATAGAAGTGATAAACTGATAAATAAACTGAGCGATTGGCTGTGATCTGTGAGGGAACTTCTTCTTCCACTGCAGCACCACCAGAAAAATGCTGAATTTCTCAGGTCCTGGTAATATTGGATCCTCTTGTAATCGTGACAGGAAGAGGCCATGTGAATCTACAGCCGTCTCCTTTCACCTTCCTCGTCTTAGCCCTCCTCATCTTAGAGGGACAGATCAGGCATTCAGCTTCTTAAAAAAAGCCTCCATTGATCAGAGGATCTGAGAGGAAACGAGATGTGGTTTGGGTGGGCGCACGGTATAGATGACACCTTCATGGGGCTGAGTGGGAGCTGACTGGCGCTAACTGAATAGGAGGAAGTCTATGATATGATTGCCGCCATCTTTTTCTCTGTGAATCTACATACAGAAAGAAAACCTGTTGCTAGAGGTCCTTGTACAGAAAAGATATCTCTTACTTGCTACCTTTTTATATTGGGACTGCGTGCGGTCTTATATTCTTAGCTATTATTGCTTCAGGCCCCTCCTCATGTCGGGACAGGCAGCCATCATAGTCCTCATGTTGGTTCTCACCATGTGGTCACCTACTCAGGGCAGTTTTAACCAATTAGCCAAGTATGTAACGGTACCAGGATCTGACAGAAGGGGGCACTGGTCAGTCTTAATTCAACTTTAGTGCAGTGTCCATATCCTGCATCCTATCCCATATTTGGGCACAGCACTACTACTCCTATCCTGCATATAGGCACAGCACAGTACTACTACTCCTATCCTGCATATAGGCACAGCACAGTACTACTACTCCTATCCTGCATATAGGCACAGCACAGTACTACTACTCCTATCCTGTATATATGAGCACAGTACAGTACTACTACTCCTATCCTGTATATATGGGCACAGCACAGTACTACTACTCCTATTCTGTATATATGGGCACAGCACAGTACTACTACTCCTATCCTGTATATATGGGCACAGCACAGTACTACTACTCCTATCCTGTATATATGGGCACAGCACAGTACTACTACTCCTATTCTGTATATATGGGCACAGCACAGTACTACTACTCCTATCCTGTATATGTGGGCACAGCACAGTACTACTACTCCTATCCTGTATATGTGGGCACAGCACAGTACTACTACTCCTATCCTGTATATGTGGGCACAGCACAGTACTACTACTCCTATCCTGTATATGTGGGCACAGCACAGTACTACTACTCCTATCCTGTATATGTGGGCACAGCACAGTACTACTACTCCTATCCTGTATATATGGGCACAGCACAGTACTACTATTCCTATCCTGTATATATGGGCACAGCACAGTACTAATACCCCTATCCTGTATATATGAGCACAGCACAGTACTACTACTCCTGTATATATATGGGCACAGCACAGTGCTACTACTCCTATCCTGTATATATGGGCACAGCACAGTACTACTACTCATATCCTGTATATATGGGTACAGCACAGTACTACTACTCCTATCCTGTATATATGGGAAGAGCACAGTACTACTGCTCCTATCCTGTATATATGGGAACAGTACTACTACTCCTATCCTGTACATATGGGAACAGTACTACTCCTATCATATATATATATATATATATATATATATATATATATATATATATATATATGTATATATGATATATATATATGGGCACAGCACAGTACTACTTCCCCTATCCTGTATATATGGGCACAGTACAGTACTACTACTCCTATCCTGTATATATGGGCACAGCGCAGTACTACTACTCCTATCCTGTATATATGGGCACAGCACAGCACTACTACTCCTATCCTGTATATATGGGCACAGCACTACTACTCCTTTCCTGTATATATGGGCACAGTACTACTACTCCTATCCTGTATATATGGGCACAGCACTACTACTCCTATCCTGTATATATGGGCACAGCACTACTACTCCTATCCTGTATATATGGGCACAGCACAGTACTACTGCTCCTATCCTGTATATATGGGGCACAGCACAGTACTACTACTCCTATCCTGTATATATGGGCACTGTACTACTACTCCTATCCTGTATATATGAGCACAGCGCAGTACTACTACTCCTATCCTGTATATATGGGCACAGTACAGTACTACTACTCCTATCCTGTAGTAGTATCCTTTAAAGCACCTATGTATTACTGTTTAAGTCAACATGAAGTACCAGCTACAGGTTACGGCATTCCCAGAACATTTGCATAAAGTTCTATATTTGTGTTGTATTTTATTCTACGTAGAGGGTCCTGCACCTGCTGCATGATTTCCATTTGTCTCGGTCACAGCTCTTATCCATCCCCTATCTATCCGGTCATCAAGCGGTTAATTTGTTGCTGCTAGATGAAGCTGTCAGACAGGATTTAGAGGAAAAATCCTCTATGGGTCTGAGTAAACTAAGAGTAAAGTGTTTGTTTTACTCAGTTAAGTGGTGACAAGTCCCTGTCACCACCTACAGACACCAATCTGCAGGTGTGAGACCTCATTACCACATTGTACAGGGGGCAGGTTATTGGGGGGCGCCTTGTAGGAGTCAGTGGGAGCAACATTGTCCAGAGTGTAGATTCATGGGTGGTCCGTTATCTATCTATCTATCTATCTATCTATCTATCTATCTATCTATCTATCTATCTATCTATCTATCTCATATCTATCTATCTATCTCATATCTATCTATCTATCTCATATCTATCTATCTATCTATCTCATATCTATCTCATATCTATCTATCTATCTCATGTCTATCTATCTATCTATCTATCTATCTATCTATCTATCTCATATCTATCTATCTATCTATCTATCTCATATCTATCTATCTATCTCATATCTATCTATCTATCTATCTATCTCATATCTATCTATCTATCTATCTCTCTCATATCTATCTATCTATCTATCTATCTATCTATCTATCTATCTATCTCATGTCTATCTATCTATCTATCTATCTATCTATCTATCTATCTCATATCTATCTATCTATCTATCTCATATCTATCTATCTATCTCATATCTATCTATCTATCTATCTATCTATCTATCTATCTATCTATCTATCTCATATCTATCTATCTATCTATCTATCTCTCTCATATCTATCTATCTATCTATCTCATATTTATCTATCTATCTATCTATCTATCTCATATCTATCTCATATCTATCTATCTATCTATCTATCTATCTCATATCTATCTATCTATCTCATATCTATCTATCTATCTATCTATCTATCTATCTATCTATCTATCTATCTGATATCTATCTATCTATCTCATATCTATCTATCTATCTCATATCTATCTATCTCCTATCTATCTGTCGTATATCTAGGTGATACCACATTCCCTATGCCGGTGTTGACCTCCTCTTGGACACTGGAGATGTGTTGGCCTTTCATGCCCCGTCCCAGTGAGGTCCTATAGGCACTGTACATATAGGTGTCCATATAGTCGGGGGAGCTATGTGAGGAATGCACCAGCTCCTTGTCTGTGGCGTCATGGGAATATATTTGCTTCACCTGACGATCTAGAACAAAAGATGTTCTGTGTAAGTTGGGGCTGAGGAATGCTCCAGGCCCAACCCTACGAGCCGGGGAGATGTGTATCTGGCCAGCCCTGTCTTGGCAGGACACTCGCTGTCACTCTGGGGCTATTGTTGGTGTGACGGGTATCTCCGCCTAAAAATCATGGAGGCAACTAAGCAAAACACGGCCACACGTCTTCCAAAGGGGGCTCCGGACAGTATTGGGTTAAATCCTACCTAATACACATGGCACAGTCCCAAGGCACCCACCGATCTAATTGTTATCGCCAGACGACACGTTCATGAGGTCCATCTTGGCGGAAACTAGTGGAGCAAAGTGAATCTTCTAAATCTTGGGCCCCCATTTATCAAGGGTCCTTTATGTGTCTTCTGTGTGTAAGAGGTGGCCTAAGGTACAATATGTAAGGGAGTCCTTAACCCCAAAGGTCAGATGACATCAGGACGAGAGAGCAGACGAGACACATAGTCACAGACAAGAACATAACCAGTGACATCAGCGGAAGGAGAAACCACGATTGGAGGGAGACATTAGAAACTGTTAGTATTGGGGAATTTAATATACAAGTCGCTTGGTGATATCATCAGGGAGGACCAGTTGCCATAGTGACATGTAAGGATTAGGATTGTGGCCTGGTTAATTCAGTATGTTTAGCCATGTGTCTGGTATTATGAAGTCCTGCCCCTTATTGTGTCTGTTATTCATTGAGTCCTGCCCCCTATTGTGTTTGGTATTATTGAGTCCCACCCCCTATTGTGTTTGGTATTATTGAGTCCCTACCTATATTGTGTTTGGTATTATTGAGTCCCTACCTATATTGTGTTTGGTATTATTGAGTCCCACCCCCTATTGTGTTTGGTATTATTGAGTCCCGCCCCCTATTGTGTTTGGTATTATTGAGTCCCGCCCCCTATTGTGTTTGGTATTATTGAGTCCCGCCCCCTATTGTGTTTGGTATTATTGAGTCCCGCCCCCTATTGTGTTCGTTTTTATTGAGTCCCTACCTATATTGTGTTTGGTATTATTGAGTCCCGCCCCCTATTGTGTTTGGTATTATTGAGTCCCTACCTATATTGTGTTTGGTATTATTGAGTCCTGCCCCCTATTGTGTTTGGTATTATTGAGTCCCTACCTATATTGTGTTTGGTATTATTGAGTCCCGCCCCCTATTGTGTTTGGTATTATTGAGTCCCTACCTATATTGTGTTTGGTATTATTGAGTCCTGCCCCCTATTGTGTTTGGTATTATTGAGTCCTGTCACGCATGCGTTTTTGACCAGTTTGAATTAAGATAATTGGTCAAACCTGTCAAAAACGGATGCATTTTTTAACGGACTGCTTAAAAACGGGCCAAAAACACGTTCAAAACGCCACGTGTGCCATCACCCTTATTGTGGATTGTAATCTTTCATTCCCGCCCCCTATTGAGAGTAGTAAATTTGTATTGTATTGTCTTGTATTTTTGAGTCTGGTCCCTATTACTTCTATTACCAAAATTTAAAATCACAGACCCTAGAGACTAAGCATCTTTGTCCCTATGACAACTCTTCTGGCACAGTGTTATCATGGGGACAATTGGCTTTCACCAGTGTAATTTTGCTAGTTTTTTTCCTTGCGAATGTTGTATCTTCTTATTAGTTGCCAAGCTTCCAGGTAATGGAACCAGGAAGAGTTGTCATAGGGACAAACAGAACCTTTTCACACAAGAAGTCTGTGATAAGCCAGGTATTTTATAAAGTACAAGTGGAGATTATTACATAGAGGAGTGTGAAGGCCGCGTGATGGTGCCCCACGTCTCCCCTGAATGAAGGAGGCCATTGTTCTGCTATCTCGCCCCCTGTGTGTGGGGAATCACATATCTTCTGGCAGTTACAGGGTTAAAGCCGTAGCTGGGTTCCTGGTTATGTTTGGACTTGTCTTCAGCTTCTGCTTAAAGAAGGACTTTTACTGAATTAATTGGCCCCCAGGGTGCGGAGAATAAGCTTCATTATATGGGGTGGGGGCCTCAGGGGGGGAGGTACGTGTCTTCATTAGAGGAGAGACACAAAGTGCTATAAACAAACACACAAAACAATAGAAACATCTCCAGCGCCAAAGCAAGGAAGCTTCACCGACCCTACAGCCCGATCCCCTACTTATCCGGTGGCCCGACAACCACTCTAAAAACGGGCACAAATCGGTTTTAGTGCAACCAGACCCACTCACAGATGAGGTTCTTACGTATTTGTGGGTGGTACGACAAATACAAATAGTTCCCAAATTTATGGATCTAGGTATATGGATCTCCCTGGGGTTTGTGAATACATGTTCCTTAACATTCAGCCTTTGGTGGAAAGGACGGAAGAAGAAGTCGATGCCCGGTGTAGGCTCCAGCTCTTGGTTATAGGTAGAGCGGACCTAACAAAGATGGTGCTTATGCCCCAATACCTTTACATCCTACATAACTCCCCAATTTTGGTTCTGGTTAACGTGTTTGATAAAACGTAGAAAATGTTTAGATCCTTGATAAGGGGTAACAAGCAGGCAAGGGGATACCCCTCGAAACTTTGTAGAGAGCGAAGGATCAGGGAGGATTCCTAATCCCTGGCTCTACTTTTTGGTGGTCCGGCTACAGCACTTACAAGACGGGGACATGCAAATAGTACATCTAGTGCAGAAAGATTGCTTTCAGCGCAAAAAGGGGACAGGCCTCCATTATACATTCTAGAATTGGGGGCGCAGGTTAGACCCCCAGACACAAAGAATGGTGATCATGTGTGCCCTCAAGTTCTCTATAGCAATAAAGTGTTAGGCCGGTGGCACACATTGCGTTTTGAACCTGTTTTTGGGCTGTTTTTAAGCAGTCCATTAAAAAGTGTAGGCTTTTTATGAAAATGCATCAGTTTTTTTGTCCGGTTTTGTCCGTTTTCCAATTATCCTTATTAAGATAATTGGAAAAAACTGTCAAAATCACACACGTTTTTAACGGACTGCTTAAAAACGGCCCAAAAACGGGTATAAAACGCTACGTGTGCCGCCAGCCTTAGGATGATGTCACACATGGCGTTTTGGGCCATATTTAGTTAGTGCGGTTTCAGATCGTAAAAAACGCATGTGTTTTTTTTTACCATCTGAAAAAGCACTAACTAAAAGCGGCCCAAAAACGGCCTAAAAACGCCATGTGTTTGGCTGCTGTCCCAGAAGTCCCACAGAAGTTGAGAAAACCCATTTAAGGGTGATGCCACACATGGCGTTTTTGGTCCGTTTTTAAGCATGTGTTTGCAGCCCATTTAAATGCATCTGCTTTTTTGACCGTTTACCATGTGTTTGTATTCAAATAATTGGGAAAACCGCACAAAAACGGTCAAAAACGGATGCTTTTTAAAACAGACTGAAAATGCATGCTTGAAAACGGACCAAAAACGGCATCTGTGGCATCACCCTTAGGAGAGCAGGGGTAAATCAATAAACTTTGGGGGATCCAAAAATCACCGAGCCATGCTTCTACCCAAAATGATTTTTCTTTGATTCCTCCATATCATGAAGACTAAGATATGACAGAACGACTTAATCGTTGAGGCTGTGCTGTAGGACCCCTGATGACCCCATCATAGGGATATCTGGTGGAGGTTCTCACTATTTAAGAAGGTTACAGAGCATCCTAGAAATCATAAGACTGGAAGGAGACCCTTTTATTGTAGATGAAAACTTCTCATTGGTGGAGTCTAGGAATCGAGACCTCCTTTTCTTGAAGGGCCTGGAGAAGACCTGCTGTAGACGTGAGTTGTGGGGTTTTTTTGGGGGATAAAGCTGGTAAACCATTGATGGAAGTCCTAAAAATTTCAACCTTAGTTGATGGTGGGGGTCTCCATTGAAAGTTTTGAGAGGTTTGACTCATGAGAGGGTTTTTGGTTAGCAGGTAGCTCTTCGACAGATGGAGAAGACTTTCCTGATGACCATCTGTGGTCCTATATGTTGATATCTTCTGCCCTACAAAGTTGGATCCTTATGTAGGAACATGTCATGGGTCTATTGTACCTCCACAGTTTAGGAAGTTTTTTTGATGGTTATTGTTCGGTTATGACTTGATGTTCCTCTTGGCTTAAAAGAAAAGCAGAAGTAAAATCCTAGTTATTTTCCATATTTCCATTCACTCTAAGCTCGTCTCAACACGTAACACCTCTAGTTGGTTCCTCGTGTTGCTTGGTCTTATGACTTTTATTTGGCTTAGAGTAGAACATGTCCCCAACAACCTCAGAAGGGTCTGTGTGGTTATAGATGGTTCTTGCCCCAGTCACATTGCCTCTATCACAGGACCAAACATTGTACCCACCTTATATACCCAAATTAGGACCAGCCTCAGTGTCCCATGTATGTGCAATGTATTTCAGTAGCCCCTACTAAAGAGTCTTTCTCAATGCTTCTCTTACTGTGCCAGTCACAGTGCCTCAATAACTGGAATGCAAGAGTGGTGTTAGTAGCAGCAGGACTGTGAAATTTTATCAGGATTTGAACAATGTAATGAATCTGGGGTATACTGTAGAATGAAGCTGGGGATTTAAAGGGGATGTGTGACCATCCAGGCTGCAGCCAGTGTAATGTATTATTCCTGGAGAGCTGCGTAAATCCCTGACGCGATGCCCAGAAAGTCGGAAAACCCGATAAAAATGCATCCGGGGGACCCTTGGTAGATAAGCCCCAATATGTTGTATATCTGTATGCAAAGGAGTGACCAAAGATATTTCTCCATAGTTGTAACTTCTTGAACATTTAAGAACTGGAAGCTTGGAGAAGAGGGCTCTTTAATAAGATTCTTACAGTCCCTTTAAGGCTGAGTTTGTCTCGGTAACCTGGTCTCTGTTTTGTGTCAGATAAGGAATATTAGGGATGGAAGGCGCTCCTCCGCAGCCACACTAGAGACGCGGGAGCTGAGGTAGTATCTCTGCTGGATGATACCGCGGTGTTAAATTCAAGCTTACCCAGCTTTGTCCTGTAACACAATGCAAAAATCAATGACCTTTCCTTCCTCCGCCTCGAGGACAAATCCGCTGTGGAGGAACGAAAAACTAACACTGCGCACCACAAAACCCTCGAATACCCAGTAATTCTCACCAAATATTTGCATTAAGGGGCGGCACTCAGCTTTCCCAGAACTTTCCAACTGAATATGTAGAAATGTGTATCATTGCATATTCAACAGATTGTGGGACACCGTCTGCCACGGTGCCCCCATATCAGAGGTGGCACTCAGAGCCCTCTATATGGGCACTCTTGCCATCACCCCAGGGCAGGGTTCGCCAGACAGGACTCAAAGCCTTTTGCAGTCCCAGCCAACCCAGGACCCTAGAAGGAAGTTACAATGATCATCCAAACTTCTTCTGTCTACTGTATTGGTGTCCTCAGGCGCCTATACAATTTGAAAGAGCAAGGAGTGATGCTGCTTAAATTGTCACACTGGCACTTTGCGAAAAATACGTAGGTTTTGGTTGTAGTTTGGGCACTTGGTGTCTAAAAGGTTCCCCATCACTGCTGTATAGGATGGTCAGTGTTATGTCACAGTAACCTCATAGAACAGTGGTGGCGAACCTATGGCACGGGTGCCAGAGGTGGCACTCGGAGCCCTTTCTGTGGGCACCCAGGCCATCACCCCAGAATAAAGTTCACCAGACAGGACTCAAAGAATCTTTTTGCAGAATCTTCTTGCAACGATAGACAAATTTGCTCTCCTCCTTTTAACTGCATTGGTGTCCTCAGGAGGCTGATACGATTGAAAGTTGTTGAACAGGGAAAAATAAATTACTGCTTAAATTGCTGTGGTGGCACTTTGCAATAAATAAGTGGCTTTTGGTTGAAGTTTGGGCACTCAGGCTCTTAAAGGTTCGCCATCACTGGCATAGAAGATTCAGCCACGGTTCCCTCATAACAGACCCTGCCCTCAGTACCAGCTGGTGCCACAGTATAGCGCCCCACCTAGTGCTACATCTGCTTTTACTTCAAGCCAGGTTTCTACTTGGGGTGCAGTAGACAGATATGCGGGTATCACCCCCCCTTCTAATTCCCTATAATTCTGGGAATATTCTGGGAATATAGTTTTTATCCGAGTTTTGTATAATTTTTCTCCTACATTTCATCCCCCGGTCCTCTGGACCCCTGTGTCTCCCTCCTGGCTGAGATCCTTTCATCCTGACGATGTGTTAGATTTCTGTGACCGGTGCCGCCAGCCGCCATGGCACGGAGCCCACACGTATCTGGTTTCCCTTCAGATTCTCTGCCAGATCCTGGGGTCACCTCCTGGCTTCCAACCATCACACTGCAATCCCTTCTTCTTCTCTGCCTTGTGGTAAAAGAAGGAAATTAAAATAATTCCTTAATATCCATCCCCATATTCCTGTTCCTAATGTACTGACAGCATTCACAACCAAACTCATCATGTCCACTGCATGTTCAGGGTCTATAGGGGTCACACACATTTTTCGGAGAAGTATCCAAAATCCTTACTCTCCTGCTTAGGACTCTCAATAGAATTAAAGGGGTTGTCCACTTTGCAATAAATCTCTTCCATTAGACATGTCTCTGCATGTAGCTTCTGCCTTTCCTTGTTCTCACTATTCTTCCTTCTACATACACACATGGCTGCCATCTCTCTCACTGCTCTATCCCATCCTTATGGCATCTCCCATTGTATCTTTCTTCTCACTGACAAAGACAGGAAGAGGAGAGAGAGAGGGAGCAGGATGAGTCCTAACTCTCCTGCTGCAGCTCCTCCTATTTAGCAAAGCTCAGATATGTAAACAAATAAGCATGGAGAGTCTGCACACAGTACAAAAATAAGTAGCAGAACTGCTGAATCTGTTGATGAACATTCAGGGATTATCCACAAGGCAGTGAAGGCACATGGACGACTTATGTAAAAGAGGGGCCAACCCCTTTAAAACAATCAGTTAAGTCAGCACCGAGAGCAGACGATAACCTGTTTTTTTATCCTGGGTAGTCCAAGCCACACCCCTTTTCTCATCATTGGTTCACACTGCAGTCTAATCCAATGGGGTGTGTATCAGAGACCCTCAGACAACCTGTAGGCACTATAACTAAGGGCCAGTTCCCATCTCCCTTCAGTTCACAAACAGATGAATAACGAATCCGTTTTTTCCCATTGATTTCAATAGACTTGCAATAGTGTCCGTTAGCATCCGTTTTTGCATCTTGCATTACTTGAGCTGATAGTTGTAATAAAAAAAATGGATGGCTATAAAATGGAAACGGAAACTGACACTACCGGAAAGCAAAGTATCAGGGCCAGTCCATGTTTTGCGTTTTGGCTTCCGCTTTGCAGTTTCCATGTTTTTTTAAGTGGATTGTAATTTAAACAGATGTCTGGCTGGACACATTGATAGCAAAGTATTGTTTTGTTTTTCTTTCCGATACTTTGTTTTCCTTTAGTGTCAGTTTCTGTTTTCTCCATTTTATAGCCTTCCGTTTCTTTACTCCAACTATCCGCTCAAATTACGCAAGGTCCAACATAAGATGTAAAAATGGCTATTAATGGACAACATTGCAAACTTAATAAAATCAATGGAAAAAACCAGATCCCTTATTCATTCTTATTTAAATGAAAACGGAAGACAAAACGCGAATGTGAAGTGGCCCTTAGACGTCGTCACAGATCACAGCTAAAACATATCCGAGGAGTCCTATGAGGAAAATGGGATTTTGCGTCCTCCTATAGTTGGGCCCTCATTTTCAGATCTTTGGAGAAGTTGCCTTTTAATTTGGGGACAACCTCAACCTCAACCTGTGATGGGGGGTAAACAGTGACTAAAAACATACTCCCTGCTGAGGAGGAGGAAGCCTTCCTCCTCTTCTGTTTGTTTTGCCAGGGGTCAGCCGCAGAGCTGAATCATTTATAAAGGGGTCATATATTTCCGGATATTTCTATATGTATGTGTGAGGTTGGGGAAGTTATATACTAACAGCAAACAGTAAAGTTTCAGGGATGAATCTCCGATTCTTCTTGTATTTACTCCTCTGTTTGCCCTCCGTTGGTGGGGGTGTAGATGTGGCCACAAATTCTAAATAAGGCAGCATAGGCGGACTATAAATATACGGACACATTGGATAATTTTGGAATGACTACAGCCCGGCACTTGTTCCCATCTCAAAGACTGGAAGGAGTAATAAACAAGTATTAGAATAGTTTGAAGTTGCAGAAGTTCCTGCCCATATGTTCTATAACACTACGTGGACATCAGAGATGTCTATGGCTTTGGTGGTCTACTGCTAGACGTGATTGATATTTTCCTATTCAGAAGACTGGACTTAATGTAGTACCACATTTGTCCTGTAGTGGTCACTGTAGGGAAATGTGTTATCCGTATACCTTCCCCTGGTCGTGTCGAGATAAACTCTGTATCTGCCAACAGGAGCTACCAACTCTATAGATGGTGCTATTGGATTTTAGGATGCCCGAATCTTTAAGATAAGCTGCTACCAAAGAAATCTGGCCGCAGCTGTATTCCCTTCTCTCCATTCAGACGTTGCACATGCCTAACCAAGTTCAGTGTCTATATTTAATGTCAGACTGAAGTCCTTGGACCCACCTTTTATCAGCTCCCAGAAAACCAACCCCATCTTTTGTTTGACTCTGGGATCCAGTATTCGGTTAGACCTGGGGCCCACTGTAGGATCCTCAGGATTCTCAGGTGGGCCAGTCTGACACTGTGCGTATGGATTGGGAATGGATAGACAACACACTATGATGGAAATCTAGATATTAGTCAATGGGTCACGTTTGGGTCAAATGTAGTCACATATGTTCTTCTGCTCCTATGGAATAACGGACAGAATGACAGAGTAAGCATTACGTGTTTGTATAAGTCATAAATATCTTATCTTTAATAGGGAGGGAGAGGTTCACACACTCAGATTGATCCTGTGACCTCCGTTTCCTTTGCCCTTTGCTTTCTCCCTGCCGGGTGACTACCCGCTTAGCCCGGCTTATCTTCTGCTGCCCGTCTCTGGTGCACATTCATTCTAGTGTCCTCATCTCTGCTCTGTCTCACCTACCTGCCCTCCAGGGTAGGTAGTCACCTGAGCGCGGTTAACTGGTTCAGTGCTCGCTTTGGTTATGTGTTTGTTCACCTGCAATGTCAGGGCTGGAGATGAATGGGATTTAGGTTTGCTATAATGACAAGTAGTAGATATACAGCTTCTATTCTGGTATGTCCACACAATGGCTTTATCTTCTCACACTGGAAGGTAAATACTGGACGGATACAGTATCAGAGCTAGAAGACCACACTGTAATAGACCCGCTCTTATCACCAGGTGTGGTCCTACTGTGCAAAGTCCCCTATAGACTGTACTGTTACCACGATACTGGTATGTGAAGACAGTTATAGGATACAGGGTAAAGAAAGTATTCAGCCCCCTTTATATTTTTCACTCTTTGTTAAAATGCAGCTAAAAAAGTTCTCCTTTTGCTCATCAATGTGCACTCTGCCCCCATCTTGACGGAAAAAAATCTGAAATGTACATAGTTTTGCTAATTTATTAAACCAGAAAAGCTGAAATATCACATGGTGATAAGTATTCAGACCCTTTGCTGAAATTTAACTCACATGGTGTCCACTTCCTTCTGATCATCCTTGAGATGGTTCTACTCTTTCATTGGCATCAACCTGTGTTCAAGCTATTTTGAATAAGACAATGGGGCTCATTTACTAAGGGTTGCGCTGCTCACTTTTGTCGGACTGTTCACCATTTTTGTGGATTGCACGGCTTGGACAGGTATTTAACAGGCATCTGCGCTGGCTTTCATGCAACACAAATCGGGGGGTTTACTGTCGGATGATCCGACTGATTCGGAGTGAGTGCAGGATTTAACTTTCAAATTGTGTCACAAGCCCAAGCACTTAGATGCACCACTAAAAGATGGGGAAGCGGCACATGCAAGATATCGGGCGCGCGATCTTAGTGAATCGCGGCACAGAGGGTTATACACGGACAATGCACTTTCGGTGAACTCCAGCAGACAGCTTAGTAAATGTGCCCCAATAAATCTGTTTGACATCAGTTGTGACACAGTTTAGCACATTCCTTTACACCCTTATGTTATTTCATCCTTACAGATGACCATGTGTTTGGAGGACTCTAGTAAATGATTATGGGTAATGACAGGGTGGGAACTTTTGAACTTCTCCTGTGTCCTGTTCATTGGACCTTGGACATATAAGGGACACACACAATAGCACTTTGTGCTGGGATGACCTTGTATACATTGCACTTCAGGGTTTATACACGGGTTCTGTGACTTCATTGTCTACTTCAGTAACCAGTGCGGACATATTGGACCAGTAGATATCCGCTATTGAGGGCTCTGTCCAAGATTGGATGGCATACTACCTAGTAACTTGCTATCGAAACAAGGGGCCCTTTACTAAACATCACGTTTGGTAAATTTGTCAAAGCTTTTAATTCCCATAAACCCGTAAACTCAAACTTAAGGCATGAGTATATGAGAAATAACAAAACTCAGCCGCTGTATGCCAGCTGGACTCCCAACTGGGCAAGTCGGCCAGCCGAGCATCACCATCTCTAATATTCTCCTCCTGCCAGCTGTGACTTATACAAAAGAAAGAATAACATAACAATGTGTAAAACAGAGTGTAAATACAATAATAAATGGGAGGGAGGGCAGAACTGATTTGAGTGACGGGAGCAAGAGGGAGCAGGACCGAAAATACTGCTTTAAATACCCCTTTGCGTGGTGCGAAAGGGAGGGACCAGAAACTGAGGTAGGAAACAGGGAGGAGGGAGAGCAGAAACCCAAATGCCTGCCCACTCCCCTTTTATTAAAGTGCAAACACCCCATTTTAAAAGAGTTAGCCCTTAACACCCAGAGCCACTAGTCCTGGGGCACCTTTCCTAATTGGTCAGTTGAGCCCTGCAATATAATGCTGTGTTTTGGAGGTCTGAAAGGTTTCGCCTACATCTATGCTGTTGACTTTTTCCTTCCTCGTAGAACTGATCAGGGATCCTTCACCCTCATCCAGGATTTGGGAGCTGCGTCTCTGTCAATCATTACATTGCTTTTTAGTTTCTTCGAGAATAATTGTGAGCCTCTGTAACTCATCTACAATGTTTTACTTTTTTGGTGATCCTTTAAGTACACAACCCTCTATATTCCACCTTATCCGGCCTACCACTGCCACCATTCTTCATCTTATTTTACTCCAGACTTTTCTTGTGCTGCACCTACAATCTAGACTTGTATTTCTCAGACTATGATGTCCACTGGAGACTATATTTGAGTGTTCTAAGAATGCACCCGGTGCCCACATTTTATGCCCACACACAATACAAATTGTGACTCTACGTTAGGTATGTATAATTAATATGGTGGTCCTATATTCTGCTCCGGCAGACGGGACAATACCTGGCCACGGTCTGTGTTGCCAAGAATTGAGGTGAATTTCTGGTGTCGTTAGGGAACTAATAAATGTTATAAAGTTAAATTTGGTTCCTCTTTGTCTAATCTGTCACCCAGGACCAGCCCCTGATAGATCTTAGACATGATGACTAAATCCACCCTAGTGAAGATGATTTAGACTTTTGATGGATCTGCCTAAATATGTGATTTTGCCCCACTATTGGGTCACAATCCAGCAATAGGGCCACCGGCTGATCATATGGATCCAGTATTAGGGACAACATCATATATGGAGGTAACAGCAGGCACCAGGTGTGTATGTGCAGTGAGGCCCAGGAGCCTCAGGTTCCATAAACTTTCTTCAAGTCTATAAACAGATTCTTCATTGTAAAGTTGCCAACTAGCGTCCTCCCCCTCCGGCACTGTACGTCCTGCACCATATGGGCTGTTTTTACAACGGTAGCCTCATAATAAAGCTAAATTACACACCGAATCGCCGCCGTCTCCTGTGAAGTGCTGACATATTATTCTGTGGCTCTTCCTCTTTCTTGCGCAGACACGTTCCTCATCCAGTAGGACTTGGTTTTATTGCTCAGGTGCATATTAGGTGAAGTTCTAGGGTGCAGCAATGAAGCCATTTTGCCATTTAGTTTTTATTGGCGGAATGTCGCATTCCTTGAAACAGAGGATTCCAGATATATCCCTCGTACAAGCCTGACATCTCTCAACACTGTAATATTGGATTCTGTGGCTCTGTAGAGACTATAAACTGCCCATTGAAGGGAATACTGTGACACCCTACATCTTCTCAAAGAATTTGATTTTGAATTAAATTAACAAAATTGCACCTAAAACCACCTCAAAGCGGATTGTGATGCAGTTTTATCTGCAACGTGTGACTGCACCCTTTGTTACGACACTTGTATTTAACTCACATGCTGTCCATTTCCTTCTGATCTTCCTTGAGATGGTTCTACTCCTTCATTGAGTCCAGCTGTGTTTAATTAAACTGATTGGACTTAATTAGAAAAAGCACACACCTATGTGTATAAGACCTGAAAGTGCATGTCATGAGAATTATGAAGTCTAAGGAACTGCCCAAGGAGCTCAGAGACAGAATTGTCGAAAAGCACAGATCTGGCAAATGTTACAAAAGAATTTCTGCAGCACTCAAGCTAAAATAACACAGAACATCTCTGTGACCGTTCCTGAAAGGCCCAGCCAGAGCCCGTAACAGACATATAACGTCGGTGTTTAATTATTGAATAGTAGTAATGGCGGTGGTCACATTTAGCGTGGAGAGGGGCCCCGTTATGAATTTTGCCCCGGGGCCCAGTAAAGTCTAGTCACGCCACTGCTGGGGTCTATATTTGTAGGATTTGGTCTGGGGTTTATAATTATTTATTGGGTCTATATTTACTTTGCTGTGCCCTAAAACATTTAGGTATATGGACACGCGCAGCTTTAAGCAACCATGGGAATGGAGTATCATAGTATCATAGTATCATAGTATATAAGGCTGGAAGGAGACGCAAGTCCATCAAGTCCAACCTTCAAGAGTCTAATGACGTCATCATTTACTTAATGACTATTGATCACAGAGAGTTGATGGCAGGGACCCGGGCAGAACAAATAATGAGCTTCAGTGGAAACACACACAAGTGTATTCTCAAGATGGAAAATTGCCCCATGAATCTGATGTTTGAGCAGGATTATATAGAGAACGGAAAATTCGACTTCTTGTGTTCACCATCCACATTGTTTCTGCCACATTCAACTTTAAAATGTCAATATCACCTTAAAGGGGGTTGTCCAGGATTGGAAAAACATGGCTGTTTTCTTCAAGTTATGGCGCCTCCAACTGTCGGTGGATTATCCTTGGTACTGCAGCTAGATATAGATCAAATCAATGACAACCCCTTTAAGGCAGACATTGATTCCTGATGTGATAGCCTGATTGGCCATGTTTTAAAGAAAGTCTACAAGCACAGGGGCGTAACTTGATAGTGTACTGAGGGTGCGGTCGCTGGGTCCCAAGAGGTTTAGGGGGCCCATAACGTGTCACTTTCCCATATGAGAAGATTAGTGCTATAAACAGGGACGTAACTTGAGGGGGTGCAGAGGTTGCAGTCGCCCCAGGGCCCAAGAGGTTTAGGGGGCCCTTATGGTGTCACTTTCCAATAGGAGAAGACTATTACTATAAGCTGTACATTATAGTCGGGGGCCTGGCATACAATTTGCTGGGGAAGACGGATCATAGGAATAAGGCTATATTCAAATGAACGTATGGGGGGCGTATATACGGCATATATACGTCCCCATACACGGCAATGGGCGCACAGGGGCCCTACTGGAGCAGTACAGTGGAGCAAACGTGCGGCACCATACCGTTCCGTAGCTGGGAAAAAGATAGGACATATCCAATCTGTCGCCGGAATACGGCGCCGTGCGCCATATACTACTATGGAGAGGGGAGGGGTGAGCAGCGCTCAGCCCCTCATCCTCTCCTTGGTGCCGACATGTATGGTACGGCGGGCACACGGTAATATGAATGTAGCCTAAGTTAAATAATAAACCTGTAAAAGCAACTTGAAATTTAACCATAAAATGTACATTTTTATTTCAATTTATTCACAAAAAATTTATATATAACAACAAAATGTAATTTAAATATTCACTTTTTTTTTGTATCAACCAGAAACATAGACCCGGCTATGAAGCGGTGAAAAGTCAGATTTTATTTACTTGGGTGATTTAAATAAACATTTTACCATTCAAGGAAACTGGCGCAGGCGCGGCGTCTGATCACATGATTATCGCCCCCCCCCCCCTAGCGCACAGACTCCCACCCGTCGCGTCCAGTCACACATCACATTCATACGCAAAACAAAGTGTAAAAATAACTCTCTATACAGAATGAATATATACAGAAAATAATCTTCAGTTTCCCCTCCCCTTGTCGCGGCTCCGTAAAATGCTCTGTAATAATTGGACGTCATCAGGTTGTTTTCAAGGCACTGGTATACAGTCAGGCACCGTACGCCATTACTACCACAGGGCTGCGAAGAGTATTGAGCGTCCCTGAATGTAAAGGCCCACAGAGGGGAAAATTACGTCTTGTTGCCCACGGCAACCTATAAGAGACCGCTGTGTAAAAAGTGAAAGCTGAAATGTTATTGGTTGCTATGGGCAACTACACCCCTGATACATGAGGCCTGCTATATATTAGTGCTCACCAACCTGTTCTGAGACTACAACTCCCAGCAGAGGCAAATCTATCTACTACTATCTGTTGTATCTGATCCTGCAATAACAGAGAGCACATCACCTACCGATCCTTGTGGTGGTCTTCACCGCCTGGTGGTGCTGCCATAGGGTCCAGCAGCACCCATAGGTGAAGGAGAGTAGCACATATGGCACAGAATATATCTCTGAGGGTACATATGGTTCCATAGGATAACTCTGAGGGCACATATGGTGGCACCGGATATCTCTGAGGGCACATATGGCGGCACAGGATATCTCTGAGGGCACATATGGCGGCACAGGATATCTCTGAGGGCACATATGGCAGCACAGGATATCTCTGAGGGCACATATGGCAGCACAGGATATCTCTGAGGGCACATATGGCGGCACAGGATATCTCTGAGGGCACATATGGCAGCACAGGATATCTCTGAGGGCACATATGGCAGCACAGGATATCTCTGAGGGCACATATGGCGGCACAGGATATCTCTGAGGGCACATATGGCAGCGTTTCTAGATGAACCCCTGATCCCCTTGCACCAGCTGTCTGAGCATGCTGGGAGTTGTAGTTTTTCAGCAGTTTGGAGACCACTTTGGAAGTACCAGCAGGATGGAGTATGGAGGCAGTCATTTTGATCGCATGAAACATAAGTCCATCAATACACTAGGATATCTGTGACATCATTGAGACCCGAGTACAAAATGGCCGCCTCCGTGATGAACTTCAAAAAAGATTGTGCAAATAAAGCATTGAACCGTGGTTGTGATATGTTACACCACATAACCTGGGATTGATAAATTTGACCTTGCAATGACCTGTAACCCCCATCCTCCATTTATCTTAAAAATGATGATTTCGGTCCACACTGGTAAAAGATTCTCCATTACTAGAGTGTCAGCTCTGTGACAAGACTCTTCATTAGTCAGTTATACTGGAGTGCAACTGTAGGTATGGAGGGGGTACCGGTTTAGGTGGCTGCAGATATTGGACCTCACCACTGGCTGTATGGGGAAGAATTTGCCTATAAGAGAAATTAAGAGACAATTGAGAATTAGGTAGAGCAGTGATACAAAGTTATATACTATACAACCCTATATCCTCCTTCCCCCAAAGTGACTCAAAGTGAGTGCAGCAGTGCAGTGAGGTATCCCAAAGAGAATAGTGAGTGCAGCTCTGGAGTATAATACAGAATGTAACTCAGGGTCAGTACAGGATAAGTAATGTCATGTATGTACACAGTGACTGCACCAGCAGCAGAATAGTTTGTGCTGGATCATTCTGCTGTGAACTGCTGACGGGTGTGGTTGTGTGTTGCTGAGCTCCTGCACCACCTGGAGCAATCTCCATCCACCCAGGCCTGCTCTCTCCTCCCCAGGGAGGGAGTGGGTTACTGGGATGAGTGAGCCAGGAAAATCCCAGGCTTCTGCCTCCCGGACCAGGCCGGCGGGGGGCAGGAGAAACAAGTTACCGGCCAAAGCAGAAGGGGTGAGAAGATCTGCCCGGAGCCAAGGACGCAGCGATGTGACCTCGGCTGCCACCCCCAAGACCCAGGGAAGCCGCAAGGTCTCCGGTTCACAGAAGATCAAGGCAAGTAACATCAGCCTGAGTGCTCCTCCTGGAAAGCTGAGTGACTGTGCAGGAAAGCTGGGTGGTTCAGCTGAAAAGCTGGGTGCTCACGGAGGTGTGCAAAAAGCATGGGGTGAACTTAAGGCCCGGGAGTCTGCTACCATCTATGGCTCCCGGATTGCTGAGCACCTCCGTGAGTACGAGGAAGCTGGAAAAGCGCTGAGGAGGCTCCAGGAGGAGATAAGGGAGACCTTGGCCCTAGCGGGGGTGGCCACTAAGAAGAAGAAGCCTGATCTTCTTATCACCATCAACAGGCTTAAAGCCGAGGTCACCGCTCTGGAGGAGAAGCGTCGGCTTATCCGTGAAAACAGCGGTCCGTTCCGGGAAAAGCTTGAGAATGACACCAGATTTGAAAAAATGCAACAAGAGCAGCTGAGAAAGCAAAAGGGGCTTGAGATCCAGGCGGATGATGGCGATGATGAGGAGGATGAGGAAGACCTGCCGTGTCCGTCTGGTGGCCTGCGCCAACACCAGCAGGCCTCGCACGACAGGCTGCCTGCAGAGCAAGCGCCATTACCATCAGGCTGCGGCTCTGCCAACCTGGAGGAGGAAAGTGATGACAGCGGCCAGGGGGGGGCGCTAATGGCTCAGATCCGTCAGCTTGAGTCCCCAGTTCACCTCCAGAACTTCTCCTTCGGCGATGATATGCCAGATGACGACCTAAAGAGAAAGAAGACGAGACCCAAGAAGACCAAGGCGTCTCAGGAGGTGAATCTGGTGTTTCGTCCCCTCCCTGTTTCCTCCGGGCGGGCAGCAGTGCCAGCCTGTCGTGTAGGCCCCGTTGCCCAGCCCAGCACGAATCCTGCAGTGGACTCGGTGCCAGGGTGCGGGGAGAGTGCAAAGCCACGTTCCATCATGGCGCAGAGCACCAGCCTTGTTTGTAGTAGCAAGGA
Organism: Engystomops pustulosus; assembly: GCF_040894005.1. Classification (NCBI taxonomy): domain Eukaryota; kingdom Metazoa; phylum Chordata; class Amphibia; order Anura; family Leptodactylidae; genus Engystomops; species Engystomops pustulosus. The sequence continues at coordinate 174,265,745 of NC_092416.1, forward strand.
TGGTGCAGGGAAGGCATCGGCCGAAAGGCCGGACAGTGAGGGCGATCCAGCAGGTCCTGGTACTGTGCGCTGCCCCCCAGTGGGAGGGGGGGGTGGCCCGGTGCCAGGGACGGTGGCTCCTGTGGCCCCTAGCGCTGTGGCTGCATCTAGCTCCGGTGAGCAGCGGCAGTGTGATGGGGCTGCTGGGGCTTGTTGTGCGGCGCCTCCCAAGCGTCTTGTGCAGCCTGTGGGAAAGGGTGCAGGAACAGTGTTATTTTGTATTGGTGCATCTGACCCTGGAGATGACCATAAGAGACTGTCCGGAGTAAATAAAGACAGGAGGCCTCTTGCATCTAGTGAGCAGCGATGCTCAAACCTTAGAAAAACTGCTGGACAACAAGGGGTTAATGCCAATGAGGCAGAGGGCACAAGTAAGATCGGGGTTGGAGCTGCCTCTTCTCAGGCTGTATCAGCTATGGAGGTGGCTCTACCCCCAGTGTCCAGTGACGCTGAGGCAACCCCAGGTCCTCCTGGCCCAGCTGGTGTGAGTGATGCAAGGAAGCGAGGCAGTGATGCAAGGAAGCGAGGCAGTATTGTACATAGTGTGGTGAATGTGGGGGTGGTGAATGGCGCTGAGGGGGATCCTGGTGTGAGTGCTGGTCCATCTGCACCCCCAGTGGTGGCCGCTCCCATAAGGAGCTATGCGAGTGTCACCGCTGGGGCAAGTGGGGTTAACTCCTTGTCTCCTGGCTCTGGGAACAGCGTTTTGCAAAGGCGTCTTCTGGAGGCTCTCAGGAGAGGGGAAAAGTCAATCAATGTAGAGGGGAGAGAGGTTGATCTGTCCTTCTGGACAGACAGGCATGGCCTGGCAGCCTTCCAAGAGAAAAGGGGGGGAGAGACTGTATGGTCTTTACCCACAACCGGGCCCGGAGCTGCCCGTAGGAATGTGGTTCGTCTTCGCTGGAGGGGCAGTGACGCATGCCCACCCAGGTCAAGGGTGGTGGAGCTCCTCCTGAAGATGAACTTCAGGGCTAGTGACATCTTTGCCCTGATACATCCTTATGGTACTCCGGAGTTCGATGTCAGCTTTGTTCGGCCGGAGGGCTTAGAGCTCTTCTGGTCGAATTATGAGCTGGCAAAGAACGAGCCCGCATGGCGAGACTTTGCTGTGCAAGCAGTGTCTCGCCAAAACACAGTCAAGAAAGTGACCGTTTTGACCCGTAACGAGTCACTTTCTTGCATGGACATCATGACTTGGCTCAGTCGTTATGGGGAGGTTGTACAGGTACCTCAGAAAAACCGCGATGAATTTGGCATTTGGTCTGGGGCCTGGACCTTCATGATGAAGTTGAAGTGTTCAGGCGGCACAGTCGCCCACATTCCCTCTTCAGCCTTTCTTGGGCGGGACAGAATCCTGATTTTCTACCAGGGGCAGCCGAAGGTCTGTCACAGGTGCGGTGACCCCACACACTTTAGCGCCAGCTGCCAAGTGCAGAAGTGCGCTTTGTGTGGTGGGCTAGGTCATCTCGCTGCATCCTGTAAGGACATTAGGTGTAACCTGTGTGGTGAGCTCGGTCACCCTTTCAGCCGTTGTCCTCGCTCCTTTGCCAATGCGGTTGTGACCCCAGTGGAGGAGAGCCATGAGGTTGCTTCTGCTGGGGAAGGTACCAGCAGAGGTGGAGGAGCTGAGGGGCCTGTGAAGAAAAGTAAGAAGAAGTCGCCTTCTCAGTTAAGGCGGCTTGAAGCCAGACAAAAAGGGAGAGAACTGGGGAAGCCCCAGGTTGCTGGGGTGACCCTTGGTCCTTCCTCAGAGGCTGGTCATGCTACTGAGGCCCTGAGGGATGATGAGTTGGATGAGGAGGTCAGGAGGATGGAGCGCGAGAAAGGTGCCATGTCCTCCACGTCCTCCCATTATGAGAGTATGGATGAGGATAACAGGATTTGGCTAGAAAATAAGCGCAAGCAGAAAAAGAAAAAACGCGGCCTATCTAAGGTACCTAAGGAAGGGAAAACTTCCTCCCCTCTGGTTGAGCTTTCCAACCAGTTCCTCACCCTCGATGAGATCGCCTCCTCGGAAGGAGAGGCTGAGGGTGGGGTTCTGGAGGTGGTGGCGGAGCAGCCTGCAGGGGGCGCCGAGTCTCTATCCTCTGGGGATGCTGGGTCCTCAGAGTGGGAGACTGACTCAGAGTCAGGAGACAAGGACGAAGGAGAGGGTGGTCCGGGTGGGTCCTTGGGGTCCAATAATATTATGGACACCTCAATTTCGTTAAAAAGAAGCTGCCCCAATTCTGAAGGGAAAAGGGAAAAGGGATCATCCTCAGAGGACAGTAGAGGGAAGGGAGGTAGTAAGAAAAAAGCCGTCTAACTCAATCACTCATGATGGCGGCACCCACTCCGTTGACACTGGCGTCCATTAATGTCGCCAGCATTAAGTCTGATGCGGCTAGATTTGCGGCCTTTGATTTTCTCGGCCGTGTTGAAGCCGACATTTTATTTTTGCAGGAGACCAGGCTGCCAGATTTGGCGGCCGTGTTTAAAGCTAAGAGGGAATGGAGACACGGGCCTTCCTATTGGTCTCTTGCGGCCGAGCCGTATAGCGGAGTGGCGGTCCTTTTTTCCGCACCGGTAGAATGCCGACGAGTTATTGAGTTAGAAATGGGGAGGTGCCTGATCATGGATGTCCTCATGAAGGGACAAGAACTTCGCCTAATTAACATCTATGGTCCCCAGTCCAAGTGGGACAGGAAGTGTCTCTTTATGAGGATCAAGCCCTACCTTTTTACAAGTCGGCAGGTGGTCTTTGGAGGGGACTTCAATGCTGTCACGAGGTCCCAGGATAGGGGAGGTTCCAGAGACAAGCTGACTTATGATAGCGTCGCTCTTAATAGCATAGCTAGTGAGGCTCGCCTGGTGGATGTCCACATCCGGCACACCCCAGGCCACGCGGGGTTCACCTATTATAGGGGTAGCTGTAGGTCTAGAATAGACAGGTTTTATTTAAAGGAGGAAGCCATTTCTTCAGCAGTGTCCGTTGTTGAGGTGGAATTCTCCGACCACTGTTTAATTTTGTTTTCTCTGAATGTTACAGAGACCCCCCGGATGGGAAGAGGCTACTGGAAGCTCAATTCGTCTCTCCTGGAGGAAGCGGAGATCAGACAATCCTTTGAGGACTTTCTTCAGAGCCAGGTACCATTGCTGGGCCTTTGTAGCAGTAAGTCAGAGTGGTGGGAGATGCTCAAGAAAAGGGTGGCGAGATTCTTCCGCCAGCTCTCGAGCCTCAGGAGCCTGGACAGGTACCGCCTGTATCAGGGCCTGAGGAGGAAACTCGAGCATCTCGTCTCGACTGGAGGTAGTCGTGAGGACATCTCCAGAGTGAAATCCTTGCTGAAGAGGTGTCAGTACGATAGACACGCATCTTTGGTTTTTGAGAGGGATTACGGGAAATACCGCTCGCCCGACCCTTACAGAAACTGCAAGATGTCAGTGAATGGTAAAGTTGTCACAGGACTGGTTGACAGTACGGGATCCCTGAAAAGGTCCAGATCAGGGATTCTGGAGGTCGTCAGATCCTTCTACTCGCACCTCTTGGGCAGGAAGGATCTAGATCGGGATGTGATGTCGGCTTTCCTGGCTGAAACTGTCCCTGAGCCAGGAGTAGACCCCTCTCTTGATGTTTTGACAGAGATGATCAGGGAAGAGGAAGTCAGCCTGGCGATTGAAGGGCTCGCCCTCAAGAAATCGCCAGGTCCGGATGGCTTAACATCTGAGTTTTATAAGACCTTTAAGGACTCCTTGGTTCCCCTCTTGACTGAGGTATTCAATGAGTGTCTTTCCTCGGGCGCTGTGCCGAAGTCAATGAGGAGGTCTGCCCTGATCATTCTGTCAAAGGGTAAGGACCGATCTCGTATTGAGAACTGGCGTCCCATAGCGCTTCTCAATACGGACAGAAAGGTTTTGGCAAAGGTGCTGTTTAATCGGCTGGTGCAGTTTGCACCCCGGCTCCTTTCGGGGACCCAGCACTGCTCTGTTCCAGGCCGCAGTACATTTAGTGCTGTGCTTTGTGTCCGGGAGGCAGTGGAGCAGGGCAGGGCTGGTAACTGGAAGGGGTACTTGCTGTCCTTGGATCAGGCAAAAGCGTTTGATCGGGTTAACCACGAGTACCTCTGGTCTGTCCTTCTGAGGTATGGCCTGCCGGGTGGGTTTGTCAATTGGCTAAAGGTTTTGTACGCAGGGGCAGAGAGTTTCCCGCTTGTGAACGGTTGGATTGGCCGCTCTTTTGAGGTTGGGTCTGGTGTTCGCCAGGGTTGTCCTCTGAGCCCACTTTTATACGTGTTCGCGATTGACCCATTCCTTAGGAGGGTTGATCGTGGGCCGTTAGTGGGAGTCGGGATGGACCGGGCAGCACCGGAAGCCACTCTAAGGGTGGTAGCGTACGCCGATGACGTCACTGTTTTTGTGTCCTCGAGAGGGGAGGCACAATGGGTGATGTCAGAGGTTGACCGCTACTCAGAGGCTTCTGGGTCCAAGATCAACCGGGATAAGTGTGAGAGTCTCTGGCTGGGAGAGGGGGATCCAGGCTTTGATCTCCCGGACACTCTTCCAGGGCCCCAAGACTCTGCCAAAGTTCTCGGCATCGAATTTGGCCAGGGGGATTACCCCATGCAAAACTGGGTTGGCAGGCTTAAGATCGCCGCCCAGAAGGTGGACCAGTGGAAGGGTTGGTCTTTGACCCTCAGGGAAAGGGTGAACTTGATTAAAACCTACCTGCTCCCATTGCTGATTTATCTGGGCAGTGTGTGCATGTTGCCAGAACCCCTCTGGACTCGAGTGTACAGTCTGTTCTTCCAGCTGTTATGGGGGAATAGGCTGAACCTTATCAAGAGGGAGGTTACTTACCGCACGAGGAGACAAGGAGGGTTGTGTATGGTCAACCCTGTGGTGTTCCTAGTGAATACCTTTCTTAAGATCAATATCGCAAACCTCTGGAAAGAGAGGGCTCCTCCGTGGGTATACTCCTGCAGGGGATGGTTTCGGCCTTTCTTCCAGGAATGGGAGACAGGAGGGCGAGTGAAGGATCTCCGTACACCACATGGGCATCTTCCGGCTTACGCTACCCCGGTTCTGAAGGTGATTCGCCGGTGGGGTCTGGGAATGTGGGAGATCAGGACCATGTCGAGGAAACTCCTTGACAAAAGGGTTCTGTTGACCCATTTCCAGAAGCCTCTGGCCCTCAGGGATTGCCCAAGTCGGGATCTGGGGGTGGGTTTAGGTCTTTTGAATTCCATCAGGATCCCCTTGAAGTTTTGGGACGTGACTTGGCGCTGCTTCCATGGAAAGCTGTGTGTGAGGGACAATCTGAAGTGTAGGAGCTCTGAGGAAAGGGGTTGTCCCCGGGAGGAGTGCGGTGGCCTGCTGGAGAGCATGGACCACTTCCTGCTTCAGTGCCCCTTTAACACAGAGGTGTACAACCGGGTGGGCGCTTCCCTACATTGGCCCGGGTTGGCCGGTCTCTCCTATGCGGAGTGGGCCTATGGAGCATTCAGAGGCCTGGGTGGCCGGGACCGCTGCACGTTATTCCTAGTCAGTCTAGTGGTCAGGTACCACACGTGGAACGCACGGTGTTTAGTATCGACGCAGCGTAAAATCCTCCCGGTGGATGAGGTGGTTAGGAACATTCTGGGTGACCTGGTGAAGGTGCGCTCTCTGGAGTATGAGGGGCTGGGCACGGGGAGGGCCTCTCTCCTTTGGAGGGGGTTCTCCTTTAGTGTCCCTTAGTCTGTCATCTCCGCTCCTGGTGTTGGGCTGAAGCTGACACTGTAGATTTTTGTTTTGTGTTCTGAGGTTATAGTGATGTTGGGCTTGCAGGCGCCGAACCTGGGCTTTATGTGGTTGGTTTGTTATGTTGATATGTTTAATGTGTTTGTATTTTGTGTACAGTGTGTATTTATGTAGTTATAGTTAATGTGTATATAGCTTGGTTGGTTTTGGGGTGTTGGTGTTAGGGTGTTAGGTTGGGAGGGGGGTGGACGGGATTTGGACAATATGATCCTGGGCACTGGTCTGGACTATATAGCGCGGACTTTGGACGTTAGACCAGTGTCTGGGTGGGAGGGTGATGGGCGTGGGATTTAGTTAGTTTATATTTAATGTTTTTATTTCCTGTTTGTCTTTTTTTGCTGTGTATTCTTTAGTTATTTATGGAAAAAAAAAAAAAAAAAAATTATATAACAAAAAAAAAAAAAAAAAAAAAAAAGAAAAAAAAAAAATTAGGTGGTGGGATTGGGTGAAGGTTTTGTTTCATAATGCTGATTGTGTGGTGTGTGTGTGGCTGGGCCAGGAGATTTTCGTAAGTCTCTTTTAGTTTGTATTATTGTTTTGTTATTATTATTGTTTTGTTTTGCCAGAAGTTATGGCTTGATTTATGTTTATTTTTGTAATGTTTTTCATTTTTATATATAAAATAAAAGATTTACAGGATGTAACTCAGGATCAGTACAGGATAAGTAATGTCATGTATGTACACAGTTACTGCACCAGTAGCAGAATAGTGAGTGCAGCTCTGGAGTATAATACAGGATGTAATTCAGGACAAGTACAGGATAAGTAATATCATGTATGTACACAGTGACTGCACCAGCAGCAGAATAGTGAGTGCAGCTCTGGGGTATAATACAGGATGTAACTCAGGATCAGTACAGGATAAGTAATGTCATGTATGTACACAGTGACTGCACCAGCAGCAGAATAGTGAGTGCAGCTCTGGAGTATAATACAGGATGTAACTCAGGGTCAGTACAGGGTAAGTAATGTCATGTATGTACACAGTGACTGCACCAGCAGCAGAATAGTGAGTGTAGCTCTGGAGTATAATACAGGATGTAACTCAGGATCAGTACAGGATAAGTAATGTCATGTATGTACACAGTTACTGCACCAGTAGCAGAATAGTGAGTGCAGCTCTGGAGTATAATACAGGATGTAATTCAGGACAAGTACAGGATAAGTAATGTCATGTATGTACACAGTGACTGCACCAGCAGCAGAATAGTGAGTGCAGCTCTGGGGTATAATACAGGATGTAACTCAGGATCAGTACAGGATAAGTAATGTCATGTATGTACACAGTGACTGCACCAGCAGCAGAATAGTGAGTGCAGCTCTGGAGTATAATACAGGATGTAACTCAGGATCAATACAGGATAAGTAATGTCATGTATGTACACAGTGACTGCACCAGCAGCAGAATAGTGAGTGCAGCTCTGAGGTATAATACAGGATGTAACTCAGGATCAGTACAGGATAAGTAATGTCATGTATGTACACAGTGACTGCACCAGCAGCAGAATAGTGAGTGCAGCTCTGGAGTATAATACAGGATGTAACTCAGGATCAGTACAGGATAAGTAATGTCATGTATGTACACAGTGACTGCACCAGCAGCAGAATAGTGAGTGCAGCTCTGGAGTATAATACAGGATGTAACTCAGGATCAGTACAGGATAAGTAATGTCATGTATGTACACAGTGACTGCACCAGCAGAATAGTGAGTGTAGCTCTGGAGTATAATACAGGATGTAACTCAGGATCAGTACAGGATAAGTAATGTCATGTATGTACACAGTGACTGCACCAGCAGCAGAATAGTGAGTGCAGCTCTGGAGTATAATACAGGATGTAACTCAGGATCAGTACAGGATAAGTAATGTCATGTATGTACACAGTGACTGCACCAGCAGCAGAATAGTGAGTGCAGCTCTGGGGTATAATACAGGATGTAACTCAGGATCAGTACAGGATAAGTAATGTCATGTATGTACACTGTGACTGCACCAGCAGCAGAATAGTGAGTGCAGCTCTGGAGTTTAGTAAAGAGTTAGTGAAGCCAGGTTCAGTCACTCCGCTGGTCCGTACCTGTCCATTATTTGTAGTGTGTCGGTTCTGTGCTGTATACGCATCCTCGGCCCGGAGTGTGGAGTTTCCGCTGGCAGCCGGATGAGTATTGGCAGTGGCTCTGGGAATTATCACATCATACGAAAGATCATTCTGTGATGGAAAGAGAAAATGAGAGGGATGAGATAATTGACAAAAAAGATACATTATTGGGCCCAGATAATAATGTAATATGGCTGGTATACAGTATACATGATGTACAGTAGCACATACAGGCAGCGCTTCTTGGAGGGGAGCCAGTGGGAAGTCAGGAATGACTCAGGTTACCGTCCCTTTAATTGCGCCCTATGGCTTTAAGAAGCAGTGTCTGTTTTGGATGAGTCCCCGCTGTGCTATGAATAGCTGCAGTGTGACTGCCTGCTGCCGGCCTCTGGCTCACACTTTGGCTCTTACCGTATTTTTATTCATTATCGCCATCTCCGTGGGCTGGTAAACGCTGCTCCTGATCTGTCCATTGTATCCGCTGTATGGCGACACGGGCCGCTTGGCTGCCAACAGGAAAAGAAGGATATCAGTTCACCGTGGTAGAAATCAGACCTTATTACAACTGTATACGAAGGTTTAGAAGTAGAATTCAATATTTGAGCCCCCATGTCCCTATGACAACACATCCTGTCCTGATCCCGTGGCAGCTCTGTTTCCACTAGCGATGTGGGGCTGTAGCCCTATTACAATGGGGGACGTGTATTATCGTATTTTTTGGGCGCAGAATTGTTGTGGATCATTTATAATTAGTTTGCACCAGAAAGAACAGATGGTTCCGACTATCCCGACTCCTCCGTCTTTTTTTTTTTTTTTTACGCAAGTGGGCGTGGCCTAATTTTTCCACATTATCCGTCACATTTATGTGTATTTTGTCGGCATTTTTAGGCGTACAATAGACCAAGGAAAAAAATGGTCAGAGAGCAAAATTAAGGCGCAGTCCATGTAAGATTTTGGCGCACATCTCATTGATGTCGGCATTTTTATGGCGCTCGACTGATTATTACCGTCTACCCATTAATTACTTACAGCCGTGCGCCACTTTAAAACATCGGGCTGTGCTTTCCGGAGACTGATCTCCGATGCCGACAGTTGTGCTTGCGCCAGAATTAGTAAATTCCCCCAATGTGTCCATCTTTTTTTTTGCAATGGTAATCAGGTCACTAAGGGGTTAATGTCCCTATGACAACACTGATCTGTCAAGAAACTATGGTAAAGCATTATAATATCTAAATCTTATATATTCTTGGTATATATGCACACATTTCTGTGGGAATATATTGTTTGGTTTGAAGCCAAGCCTTTAGGTCACCCTCCGGTCACCCAAACTTCCCTAAATCAGATAAAACTGCTGAATGTAATAAGATACAATACAGAACTTCCATCTAGATATGGCTTCATTGTAACTGCTTAAAGGGCAACTCCACCTCTAAGCTTGAAATTCCCCTTTAGTGACTTATGGGGTTCCTAGTGGGACTTTGTGAACTCATGTCAGTCTCACGAGATGTTGGAGCTCCTCTTGGTCCACCTTAGGATTGGAAAGAGGTCCTTTGTTCCCTCCCACTAATCCACTACAAAAATAATATCACTTGGTTATTTCAGAAGATATGGAGAACCCCTCAGATCCTACAGACTCACAGGCAGTGTTAATACCTCAATAGTTTGACCTCCTGAGATATGTACGGTATACTATCTATACTGTTTGGTGTCCACCATATGCACTTACCAGATTGTGGCTCATCCATAGAAAACGCCTTATTTTCCACATACATGCTCTGGGTGGTTTGCTCCTTAAGGATGGTCTCGTAACCAACCCCTCTTGAAGGGTAATGTTCTTCTTCAAATGTCTGCTCAAGACTTGGTTTGGTCAACTGAGAGATCTCAGGGATGATATAGAAGAACACAAAGGCCCAGGCATTAGACACTAGAGCGATGGCCAACGTTGGGTCATCCCAGTAGGTTGGGTTTCCGACTCGAACGTTTCCATAGACGTACATAACAATCCAAACGATCCAAATGCAGATAGATAGGAAGTTTGTTATAATAATGAAGACTGCGTGCTTCTTCCAGTGGCCATAACGTCCACAAAAGGCTGGCCAGGCGGTCACGAATCCGGCAAGGATGAGGAACATGACGTATATCAATGCCATGACAAAGTCCTCGTTGGCAATAGCGCATGGATCTCCTGCAGTACTATTGGTGCGTACAACAGTTATGATCAGCCACTCTGTGTTGATAATGACCTGGACCAATGAGAGGGCAACGGCTATGGCAAAAATAATCCAACCACTAGGCCCGATGTTTCTTCTCACCAAGCAGTTGAGATTCCCTGCATGGGCCCACAAGGAGGAGAAGCAAATAGCAAAGAGGACACCAAAGAGGAACCTTCTAGAGGCACACGTGGAAAAGTATTGCTTGACCACCATATCAAAGACAAGACAAAATAGTCCAAAAGTACCCAAGAGGAAAAACACTTGAGTTCCCAGCATGCTCTTCTTCCTCTTGTCCTGAATGAAGGGGGTGCTAGCTATTAAGACAATGGTGAGGATGAAGGAAGACACAATACCGGCACTGGTTATGGCTTGTAGGACAATACCCCATGCTGCCGACAGGTCACACAAGTTAAAATATATTGCGAGTAGTCCATCTCCACAGCCGGTTGGTGAAGTCTGGGCAGCGGCCATATTGGAAAAGACGCTCAACAGCCATGTGGAAACCAAGATGGTCCAAGATGGATGGAAACCGCTGAGAAGAGCCATTTCCTTTGACAAAAAAAAAAAACACAGAAAGTCAATATAAAATATATACGTTTTAAAATACCATCCAGTGTGTTTGTCTTAAAGGAATTGTCCATTATTGTCCAAGTAAAACATGGCTGTTTTTTTCCCTCAAATCTTTGGTTGGTTGTGTCTGGTATTACAGCTCAGCTCCATCTACTATACTACAATACCACACAAGGACTTATAAACTGGTCCCATGGACTGCTTTGGAAAAAAAATAATCCATGTTTTTCAAATTTGATGATCCCTTTAATACTTTCCAGACTGAAGCTTCACCTTTGATGTCGCTATCTCAGGAATGTCATACGTAAATAGCGATTGTATAATGTGATGAGGTCATTGCAACCACTCCCTTTAGCTGAGGGGGTAATATAATGATAACCTGCGCAATTACGGGTGGGAGGGCACCTTTAACGGGTGCTATTCTGGAATATTATAAGGTAATTGCCTCAAATAGTCTATATAACTGAATGCAGATTCGGAAATGGAATGCAGTTTCTTTTAAAAGGGGCACAATAACATAAGCCACACCCCTTTAAAGGCATACTGGGATTTGTAGTGCCCCAAAAGCTTCTGAGGAACAGAAGGCAACAGCTGACTTGTGTTTTCATCAAGATATCAGACTGTTCACACAACATCCACCGGATTACACACACCGATGATCGCAAACATATTGTTCCCCATCTGGCGGTCACACTGTAGCTCACGAAGATAAAAGTAACCCTTTAAATCCCTACAGCGTTTTAATGGTTGTCTCCAGGGCGTGCCAGGGCTGAAGAAAACGTAGGCACTTAGTGAGACCGAGAGTGTAACACATGAATGCACATTACTCAGGTTGGTCAACAACCCTCTAACGAAGGGCAAACACAGTAACACAATGACCGACAGGGCAGGAGGTAGGGACGTAAGGGTTAGATGTGGCCAATGCCTCACCAAAATGGTGACCAAAACTTGATATGGGGGTCTGGTACCAATATGTTTTAAAGTATTTTTGGAAAATGGACAATTCCTTTAAGTCACGTGAGTAAAATGGACGGGGCCTTGACTACCATTCATCCAGTAGAGAATAGCTTTTATAAAGAATAGCTTTTGTATACGGGTGCCAACTTATTTGCCCTTAGGTCAGGTAGTTTGTAGAGCCAATCTACGATGTGCCCCCACAGTGGTCACTCCCTTATGGGTAGGTGGCCAATATAAGAGTCATGACCCTAAGGTTCCTTGGATCATCACATCCTGGTCAAACCCAAAATTTTGGCTAAGGCCGGCGGCACACGTGGCATTTTGCACCCGTTTTTGGGGCTTTTTTAAGCAGTCCGTTAAAAAACGCATGCTTTTTGAAAACCACATGCGTTTTTTGAAAATGCATCCGTTTATACCCATTTTAATTAAGATAATTGGTAAAACTGGTCAAAAATGGATGCGTTTTTTAACGAACTGCTTAAAAACGGCCCAAAAACGGGTTCAAAATGCCAAGTGTGCCGCCGGCCCAAGGCCTTCTATGGATCAGAGGGTTATTGGACAAGGAAGAGGGGATGAGGGAGGCATCCACATGTTATTAACTCATAATCACCTTTTAGGGTCAAACTTAAAATTTTGGAGCTCCAGGTTCCAGAGCAGCAACAGATCCCCCTAAGCTTTGGGGCATGGTGGACACAAGTCGCTGGCCCTTTGGAGACCATCCAGCTCAGAGGGACAATAAATCGGTCAGGGCCTCTTCCTGTTTTGCCCTGGTACAGAATTCCATGAACAGCTGAGTATTTTCCCAGCGACTTCCCCTATAGCCCCCCCCCCTATACAATCACCAATACAATAATTATGGGTATTCTGTGACGGGTCGCTGAGTGTTTTCCTGCATATTTCAGGAAGCGGCAGAAAGGGGTCATTTCAGAATGCGTCCGCCTGCGGAATGTGCGAGGAAGCTCCACTTGGGAGAAAGGGAAAAGAGGAGACACAGTTATTTCCCGGAATGTGGGAGAATGGGAAATTAGAGGCATTGTCACCTCCAACATGTCCTGTGCATTATTATACCCGCTGCGGAAGAATGTGAAAAATACACAATTTAAGGCATTCTGCGTGCCAGCTACGGGCATCTCTGGCTTGTGGCCTAGAAAATAAGTCACTTCTAAAAATTCTACAGAATCCTACACATCATAGAATTGAAGGGTTTGCCTGAGATTTTCAGACACAGCGCCACTCTAAGGCCGCGGTCACACGTACCGCTAGACGTCCGTTCATAACGCGACGCTAGCGCACAGGGGGAGGTCCTCGGCCCGAACACACATGCTTTTCCAGAGAAATGCATGCGATCGGCTTAACAATCGCATGCGTTTCCCTGGAAACGCATGTGCGTTCGGGCCGATGACCCCCCCCTGTGCGCTAGCATTGCGTTATGACGGACGCTTAGCGGTACGTGTGACCGCGGCCTAATGGTTATGTCTGGTATTGCAGTTTAGTCTAATACAAGCCAAGGCCCCTTTAATGGTTTATTTTTTGGGGGGTACCAGGTGCTAATCCTTAGGCCGTTTTCCCACCCGCCGTTTTTGTTGCGTTTTTAAACACATCCAAAACGCAAGTGGGAGAGGGCTTGGCCAAAACGTACAGTATTTGTGTTTCCAATGGAAAGCAATGAAACGCATATGCGTTTTGGCCAAACCCCCTCCCACCTGCGTTTTGGATGCGTTTAAAAACGCGACAAAAACGGCACGTGGAAAACCGGCCTGAGGTAGTCCGAGAGGTCATTGTGTGTGGACCAAATTGTCTTTTGCCATCTGCCTCTGTATTTACAGGGGCGATTTACTAAAGAGCCTGATGCACTTTATACTAAATATTTGCAAAAAAAATTTAAGTGGAAACCCCCTTTAAGCCCCGCCCACTAATCAGTTTTCTATAGTCTATTCACATTCCCTCTTTCTGAAAGAATCATTTTCTTGCACAATGTTATAAAATGAAAAAAATATAATAAGCAAAACCCGAAAATTTTTACTCAAGTCAGTCAGATACCACCCCGTTAGAGGATATAAAGGGGAATTATATAAAGCCTCCTGGTCTTTAGCTGACATTGCGGTTGCTAGGTGAATGGCTCATGATCTGGCGCTTGTCAAAGTCATGTTTACTACCATTCGTATCCTTGGAAGCGTTTGCTTTGCAGTTTATCAAAGGTGTCACCTTCAGATTACATCTACCCCACCCATCGGCCATGTGCAAGCGCCAAGCAATTGTGAAGCCTGTGGCAGAACGGCCCCATCAGCCTTGTACCTATTATACGCAGGCCACGATCCAAAACTGGGAGCAATAGCTTTTTATTTTCCCTCTTAAAATCTATATATAGGAGATGTATTGTTATATGTACCCTAAATTATAGTTAAGGTCAAGGAATGTACCTACCCCCTGGGGATGTAGGGTTAAGCTGTTATAAAAAGGGTTATCACTTACATCCCTCTACCACCCTGCAGTCTATTATCAGAACTGAGTAATTTTTAAGGGACGAAACCATTAAATGGTGCAAAAATTTACACAGTGGATGCAGTACTTCTATTCACCACTAGGGAATAGTATAGAAAATGAGTTTCACATTGAGGGTGATGCCACACATGGCGTTTTGAAACCGTTTTGAATCAGTTTTTGGCCCATTTTTAAGCAAAAAGCATACATTTTGCTTAAAAACGGGCCACAAACAGATTCAAAATGGATTCAAAACTGGTTCAAAACGCCGTGTGTGGCATCACCCTTGGCAAAGAGATCTGAATCATTAGGAACCATAGGTGTGATGGAATAACAACATCCTGGACAGATTGTGGGCACGGATCACAGATGTTTGGTAACTATAATTAGGCTTTACTAGGCCGCAAACCTATGTTATCGTTGAATCTGGTCTGGCGGGTTAGGAGATATATGTTGTTGATATTGGCAAATGAAAATCATTAGAAAGTGATGCCCTGTGGGCATAGTCATCCAACACCAGTGCCTGTACCCAGTATATACCAGCTGTGATCTGACTAGTTACACCAACCAATAGTTTTATCTAGATTTCAGTGACCCCATACATGACATTATCTCCTGAGGCTGGTGCCACACGTGACACAGGGGCGACCCGATCGCATCGGCGTTTCTATAGAAACGCCTGCAATTGGGAACGAGCCGTCGGTGTTATGCATTTAATTAACGCAAAACACCGGCGGCTCGTTCCCGATCACAGGCGTTGCCATAGAAACGCCGATGCTATCGGACCGCAACCCGCCCCGGTGGGTGCGGCTTTGTCTGCATTTGCATTTTCAAATGAAGACAAAGCGCTCCGTGTGGCACCAGCCTTAGGGTGAAGACACACATGGCGTTTTTGGGCCGTTTTTACTAAGTGCGTTTTCAGATCGTAAAAAACGCATGCGTTAAAAAACGCATGCGTTTTTAAAAAACGCATGCGTTTTTTGCACATGCGTTTTTTAGGCTGTTTTTTGCCGTTTTTAGTAGAGCGTTTTCGGATCAGAAAAAAATTCATGCGGTTTTTGAAAATGCATGCGTTTTTGTCCGTTTTTAATTGCGCAAATTAAAAAAACTGGACAAAAACGGATGCGTTTTCAAAAAACGCATGCGTTTTCAAAAAAACGGATGCGTTTTTTAACGATCTGAAAACGCACTAACTAAAAACGGCCTAAAAACGCCACGTGTGTCTTCACCCTAAGGGTGATGGCACACGTGGCGTTTTGAACGCGTTTTTGGTCCGTTTTTAAAGAGGACCTGTCATCCCATTTATCGGTACTAGGAGCAGCTCCTAGTGCTTGATCAAACACCGCCGGGGTACAGTGTAATCAGTGCAAAGCTGGTCGATGCATTCATGAGGGGGCGGTCCGAGGCGCTGCCTCTACCCCGGACTGCCCCGCTCACTCCATAGGCCGGCAGTGACTGCCGCTCGCATGCGTTAACGCATGCCGCGCGCATGCGTTAACATTGCGTTTACAAACGTAAACGGTAATGTAATTAGGCAAATTACCTCACATCAGCTGTTGTATATGCGTTCCAAACGCAATGAAAACGCAACCAAAACGCAACGTGTGAACGCGCCCTAACACTGCGGTGTTTGTTCAAGCACTAGGAGCTGCTTACTTTAGTAACATCATAAAATTATTCATAAAAAATATACATTTGTTTATTAACTAATACCAAGGATACCCGGCTTTCCCAGAAATAGAACAATATTCACACATACACACGTGAAACTATTCACGCCCGGTTGGCTGTAGAGAATTGATGGAGATGGTGATTTCTCTATAGTGACTATAGTAACCACCCAACTTTTACAGAAACCAGTGAACGTTAACACGTACGACACGATCCACCTCAGGTAGGATGTAGATATTGAAGGAGACAACACCCGCACTTGTCACCCTATTGCTTATAAGGTCCAGCAGGAAGTGTCAGGGACTTGTGATTTTTAAAGGGATCTATGAAAAAATGCAGGAGCATAGCCCAGAATTATCCAGAGCAGCCGTTCAGTGGGAAAAGAAAACAGGTCGGATTTGCTGACAGCTAGTAATTAGTATTGGAGCAGGAAGGATGTGACGGGTGATGGTAACATCTCGCCTGGCCATTGTTTATCAGGATAATTAGTACACAGAGGGGGAGTAACATACATTGTGCGGATGATACGGAGCTGGCCATCACCTTTTATCCTAATTAATAACCCCCCAGGAGGGGGCATGGGGTAAATTTGCCCTAATTAGTGTCTTCATACTATAATCCACACTCCCTGCTATGGTGGAGGGGAGTCCCTGGACACCAAATCACTGCATCCAGGATATCAATACTCCTGCCTTGGATTACTGCTCAATAAAATCCAAGTTTGGGGCTTATTTACTAAGGGTCCGCAGATCGTATTTCCGTCGGACTTCCCAAAGGTTTGGGGATTTGCGCCGGCTTTTATGCAAGAGAAATCGGGGGGCGGGGCATCGGATGATTCGACTTATTCGGACTGATCGCAGGATTTAAGATTAAAATTGTGTCGCAACCAATGCACTTACATGCACCGGGAAGAAGATGGTGAACTCAGACGGACATGAGCTGGGAAGCGACACATGCAGGATATCGGGCGCACAATGTTAGTGAATCGCGGCACAGGGCATTGTAGTCGGACAATGCACTTTCGAGGAACTCCTCCGGATGGGTAAGTAAATGTGTCCCAATGTTTTCTAAAATGCAATGCTGACAGCAATGTCATTTGGCAGATCTTCTCCTCTCAGCCGGCACACGTTGCGTTTTGAACCCGTTTTTTTGGCCCATTTTTAAGCAGTACGTCAAAAAAACGTGTGCATTAAAAAACACTTGCGTTTTTGTAAAACGCATGGGTTTTTTGAAAACGCATCTGTTTTTGACAGGTTTTACTTTAATCTTAATTAAAACTGGTCAAAAACGCATGCATTTTTTTAAAGGACTGCTTAAAAACGGCCCAAAAACGTGTTCAAAACGCCACATGTGCCGCCGGCCTTAGGTTAACAATCAGAGATAGCAGAAGGACTAGAGCATCTGACTACAAAGGTTTGGGTGTTGTCTGTAACCATGGAGACACATGCACTAGGTTTACCTAGTAGCTGAATACATAAAACTGCAGTCACCTCCGAATAATTGAAGTCCCAAACCACAATGCTAAACCAACCTGCCCATGTAGGTGCCTGGGGCCGTATTCAGATTAGCAGGACGCGCCGTTCTACAAGGGGGAGTCTGTTTCCTGTAAACACGGTGACCAAAAACACAACTGAAGTACAAACTCGGAGGTCATTCATTAACCCTGGAGATGCCACTATAGATTAAAATCAGCTGCTAAATTATATTGTGGTCTCAATGGAAAAGCCCCTCTACCCCCTCATCAGCATCAAGTGCTGTCTACTCAAGCACACATCCTACAATCCAAAGTGTGATCTAATGCACATACATATGATAGTGGGGACCCCCCCTCCCTCCTAATACATATAATGCAGCCGGCTCACTGTATAACAGTGCGAGCTTCTCCACCACCCTCTTAAAATACATATATATTACATTGCAGCCCCCCACCTCGCTCCTAATAATTATGTATATATATATATATATATGTATAAAAATACATGTATTTTACAATGGGAACCCCCTCCTCTCTCCAATTACATAGATGTATCACAGTGAGCTCCCCACCTCACTCCTAATACTTATATATGATAATGGGTACCACAATCTTTCTATTTCCTTATGGATATACGTATATCACAGCAGGCACCCCACCCCTCCTCTAGCTACAAATATTTCATATTGGGCACCTACATGTCCCTCCTTACACATGGATATGAGAATGGGCACCTGCATCCTCCTGAAACATCCAGTGCCTCCCACCTCCCCCTAATACATATATATCACAGTGGACACCTACATGGGGGGAGGGGAGGGTACCTCTACCCTCTCCTCCCAGGTGTAGTCGTATTCGTACTCTGCATTGGGGCTGCGTACATTTTTTACTTTGCTGGAAGATTGTGCCCTGCCTGCGCCTGGTAGCGGATGTCGCTTGCTTGTATAGGAGTCTGCTGGGAGTTTGGGATCTGCTTGAAGCTCTGTGCAGGCAATGAGTAAGAGCATAAATAACACTATAGCGCTCTGTGCTTCCCAAGACATTATATTTACATACTGAGCCCCAGCGCTAGCGCCTGCTTAACCCCGTCCTCTCCACACTCTTACTGTTTACCTTACCTGTCCTGCATGGCCCCTCCACACATACTGTATACTGCCTGCTAGCCCCCCCATTATCCATACACTGCCTGCATGACCCCTCCACACATACTGTATACTGCCTGCTAGCCCCCCCATTATCCATATACTGCCTGCATGACCCGTCCACACATACTGTATACTGCCTGCTAGCCCCCCCATTATCCATATACTGCCTGCATGACCCGTCCACACATACTGTATACTGCCTGCTAGCCCCCCCATTATCCATATACTGCCTGCATGACCCGTCCACACATACTGTATAGTGCCTGCTAGCCCCCCCATTATCCATATACTGCCTGCATGACCCGTCCACACATACTGTATAGTGCCTGCTAGCCCCCCCATTATCCATATACTGCCTGCATGACCCGTCCACACATACTGTATACTGCCTGCTAGCCCCCCCATTATCCATATACTGCCTGCATGACCCGTCCACACATACTGTATACTGCCTGCTAGCCCCCCCATTATCCATATACTGCCTGCATGACCCGTCCACACATACTGTATAGTGCCTGCTAGCCCCCCCATTATCCATATACTGCCTGCAGGACCCCTCCACACATATACTGCCTGCAGGACCCCTCCACACATATACTGCCTGCAGGACCCCTCCACACATATACTGCCTGCAGGACCCCTCCACACATATACTGCCTGCAGGACCCCTCCACACATATACTGCCTGCAGGACCCCTCCACACATATACTGCCTGCCTACACACCATTATCCATATACCACTTGCACCACCTCTCTACACCCCATGATCCATATACTGCCTGCATGACCCCCATTATCCATATACTGCCTGCATGACCTCTACACACATACTATATACAGCTACCAAAATAATCGTAACCCCTTCTACTTGTCCCAGATTTTACCAAAAAGTGACACGTATTTAATTCCTTTCCTCCCTCAGGACAAAAGTCATCAATCTATAACCAATTCCTACAGAAAAAAGTTACATGATACTAAAATCTTCTGCTACTTTCCTTGTGATATAAATCGCCGCCATGTTCCAGATCTCTGCTTGCTGTCACCATAGGGGTAACATCCATGTTTACATCCAGAGACCGTACAATGAGATTTGCGCTGCTGATCTATTTACCTGGGTCAATGGCAATCAGTTCTATGCCCCTGATTGTACAGTCACACTCACAGCAAGCAGAGGTCTTATGATAACGGCGACAAAGAATTTGAGAAAGTTGTTTAACTTGGTCAAAAACTAGTAAACGATGGGAGCGCCGACAAGAAAAAATAAACGTACAAAATGCAAAAAAAATAAAACTTTAACTGATTCCTTGCTGACTTGAAATGTGGTGCCTGCTTAACCCCTTCCTTTCCAGCTTCCGGTGATAACTTATTTAACCTCAGATACTTCTGCAAAACTAAGTGCACCACCAAAAAAAAAATAATAAAAATTTGGTGCACTCTGTGGGAGCAGTGCAGGGGACGCCAGGTTCATGCCGAACGTGCGCCAAATTTATTACCGCGACATTGTCACACTCCAATGCAGGAGGTGCCAGATTCATGGAGAACGTGCAACACAATTGGTGAATCTGGCACCCCCTGCACACCACACAGGCAGCACTGTTTTTGATAATTGGGGGCCAGTATGTTTAACCCATTGCCTCCCATGCATGCAGGAGACTGGAGAAGGCATAGTGGTGCAGCAAGCAGGGTTACAATGCAACTTGTTAGACAGCGCAGAGGGGGATGCATGGCGGTAGGTCACCCAGGACACTTACCTGTGACTTGTTGGGTTGGGGACCTCCTCCTTCAGGTGTGGAGCACAGCACAAGGAGCACTTTCTTCTTGCTGGGCACAGCCAGGGGGTTCTGCTGCCTGCAGCTGGAGGACTGGCGGATGATCTGCTCTCTCTTCTCTCCCCTCCTCCTCCTCCTGAGGTTGCACAAACTTTGCTGACATCAGAGTGAGGTCATGATGACTCCCCTCAGGACCTTACAGGTACACAGCCACTCCTTCCACCCTGCCTGGCTCCACATTAACCCCACAGAGGGAGGACACACACACCCTGGAGAAGTTTCCAAAAAGTTTTAACCCTTTACTTGAACATGACTTCTACTATGTAAGGTGACGGGGGCTATAACATTGTGAGTTCCTGCAGTATGAAAAAAAGATTTGGGATTATGGACAACCCCTTTAAGTCCCCTTTAATATCCATCCCACCCTAAGCATCCACACCGGGACAAAGGTCGCACCTACACTAACAAGGGGCTTATTCCCCTATGAATACACACTCCATTCTACATGTGACTGTGCCCCCTTTATTGTAGGGATGTGTGTATGGGGTGTTGGGGGTAGAGTCCAGAAATTTGTGAATATTTACTAGTTACCTCCAGTAGGGTGTTCTATGTATGGGGAACCTTGTTAGCACAAAATAACCCTAAGGGCGCGTTCACACGTTGCGTCTTGGTTTGCGTTTTTATTGCGGTTAAAACACATTACAACAGCTGTGGAGAGGTGATTTGCCTAATTACATTACTATTTACATTTGTTAACGCTATGCTAACGCAAGCGTTAACAAAATGCATGTTTTAAAGCATTGTTAACACAAGCGTTAACATCACGTTTACAATGCGTTTTGTAAATGCAAATGTCAACAGTGATGTAATTAGGCAAATCACCTCTTCCCAGCTGTTGTAATGCATTTTAAAACGCAATGAAAACGCAAACAAAAGCGCAACGTGTGAATGGGCCCCTCACTGTCAATTCTGTGCCCACAGAATAAATTATGGGGGACGTTAATCAGAGTTTTTTAGACTGTTTCTAGTGTTTTTTTGCGCAATAATCTGGCACAGTTCGTTAATTTGGCGCTTTTTGTGACATTTTGTGTCGGCAAAGTCCGGCACTTAGTGGTTTTAAGTGCCTGTACCTTTTCTGACATAGTGAGAGGCTGAAATACAGATGTTTGCACGGGATCTATCACAAGTTTGCACCTAAAAAGTCGCAAAAAAAGGCGCAAAACTGCACCTACTCTGAGCAGGTGCACTTCAAAAAAACTTCACTTTTCATTATTAAAAACATTGGGGGACATTAATCATAGGGGGGGGGGGGGGTCTCAGGTTCGCCTGTTTTTGCACCTGGTTTGCTCTTCTTTTTGGCTCCTGATCTATGATGGATCTGGTTCTGCCTTAGTAAATGCACTTTGGATTTGTCGCAGGTCTGATTCATTTGTGCCTAAATTTGCGCCTAATTTGTCGCAAATTGTTAGATCTCATTTGTGAGCAATAATGAAAGGAGACTGAGAAAATGTGACAGAACGTTCAGGGCGTCATCTCTGCACAAAACCGATCATTGTGATGTAACTGCAGGGACTAAAAGTTACAGAGATGGAAAATAATTCTTGCTGAAATGAGTCTTTTCCTTTTTTATTATAATTTACAGTAAATTACGACTGATAATATTCTCAGATCTGTACAATAAGACAATAATCACTCCCAGAGATGATCCCATAGACAATGATGTTACTCGTTACTGGAGAAATGTTACATTTTATAACTGCTCCGAAGTATTTTCCATGTTGCATGGAGGGAATTCTTCATTTGGGAACCTAAAATGTATGTTTTTAGTAAAAGGGAAGTTTTTTGGAAGTGCAGCTGCTCAGAGGAGGTGCATTTTCTGCGCCTATTTTGTGCCTTTTGAGGTGCAAAATAGTGATAGATCCCGTGCAAACATCTGTATAGGACGCACTCACTATGTCAGATAAGGCGCAGGGACTCAAAACCACTAAGTGCCGAACTTTGCCGGGCGCCAGAAAATGGCGCATAAATGCGCCAAATTAACGAGATGCGCCAGATTTTTGCGCTAAAAACACTCAAAACAGTCTAACAGACTATGATTAATGTCCCCCATAGTGTCTGCTCAGTGGATGATGAGTCCAGGTACCAAATTTTCCTTTGCAAATTTTTGTCCATGATAAGAAACCCGATCTGTGGATATCACAGACACGGAGGAGACGGCGGCTTTCCATTTTGTGATATTCGATACTTAGAGGAGCCGGCAAGATGGGAAATATCCACCGGGTCAGGATTTACTGTCTATAAGAGATCTCATATATAGGGATATACATGTTATATCTGTACAATAGGAATTATATAGAGATCACAAAAGTGTCCAGTAATAACACTGCGCCATTCATAAACTAGAGACATGAGAGGGGGCAGTTGTGTAAAGATATGTATATAAGATAGATAGATAGATAGATAGATAGATAGATAGATAGATATGAGATAGATAGATATGAGATAGATAGATATGAGATAGATAGATAGATAGATATGAGATAGATAGATATGAGATAGATAGATAGATAGATAGATAGATATGAGATAGATAGATAGATAGATATGAGATAGATAGGAGATAGATAGATATGAGATAGATAGATAGATAGATAGATAGATATGAGATAGATAGATATGAGATAGATAGGCGATAGATAGATATGAGATAGATAGATAGATAGATAGATAGATATGAGATAGATAGGAGATAGATAGATATGAGATAGATAGATAGATATGAGATAGATAGATAGATAGATAGATAGATAGATAGATAGATAGATAGATAGATATGAGAGATAGATATGAGATAGATATGAGATAGATAGATAGATATGAGAGATAGATATGAGATAGATATGAGATAGATAGATAGATAGATAGATATGAGAGATAGATATGAGATAGATATGAGATAGATAGATAGATAGATAGATAGATAGATAGATAGATAGATAGATAGATAGATAGGAGATAGATAGGAGATAGATAGATAGGAGATAGATCGATATGAGATAGATAGATAGATAGATATGAGATAGATAGATAGATAGATATGAGATAGATAGATAGATAGATATGAGATAGATATGAGATAGATAGGAGATAGATAGATAGATAGATATGAGATAGATATGAGATAGATATGAGATAGATAGGAGATAGATAGATATGAGATAGATATGAGAGATACATATGAGATAGATAGATGTGAAATAGATAGAGACATGTAGGGGGACATTAATCATAGTCTGTTAGACTGTTTTGAGCATCTTTTAGCGCAAAAATCTGACGCATCTAGTTAATTAGGCGCATTTTCTGGCGCACGGCAAAGTTCGGCACTAAGTGGTTCTGAGTCCCTGCGCCTTATCTGACATAGTGAGTGCGTCCTATACAGATGTTTGCACGGGATTAGAGATGAGCGAGTATACTGCTCGGTCGAGTATTAGCATACTCGGACCGGCTCGTTACTCGGACGAGTATCTCGCCGGCTCGAGATCGAGCAGTAAATTAATAAAATAAATTGAATAAAAGTATTTTTATTGTAAAAAAAAAATATTACACATGTTTCTCGAGTGCTCGTCTCGAATAACGAGCCCCATTGAAGTCAATGGGAGACCCGTGCATTTTTTTAATAAAACTGAACAGTAAAAGAACAGTGCAAAAAAAAAAATTCCAGATGTTTGCAGATGTTTTGCTTGTAAGAACACATTGAAATAACACTATTCTTCACTTTCCAGGTGTTCGCGCGTGTCTCCCGCTAAGTTAGGAGATGTTCGGAACATCTGGAATGTGAAGAATAGTGTTCTTTCAATGTGTCCTGCACTTAAATGCTCCTGTGTTCACTGTTTTTAATGTTTTAATTCTATTCTTCACTTTGCAGCTGTGCGCGCGTATCTCCGAACCTATCGGGAGACACGCGCGCACACCTGCAATGTGAAGAATAGAATTAAAACATTAAAAACAGTGAAAACACAAACATTTAAGTGCAGAACACATTGAAAGAACACTATTCTTCACATTCCAGATGTTCGTGCACATCTCCTAACTTAGCGGGAGACACGCGCGAACACCTGCAAAGTGAAGAATAGTGTTATTTCAATGTGTTCTTACAAGTAAAACATCTGCAAACATCTGGAATTTTTTTTTTGCACTGTTCTTTTACTGTTCAGTTTTATTAAAAAAATGCTCGGGTCTCCCATTGACTTCAATGGGGTTCGTTATTCGAGACGAGCACTCGAGCATCGGGAAAAGTTCATCTCGAATAACGAGCACCCGAGCATTTTAGTGCTCGCTCATCTCTACACGGGATCTATCACTATTTTGCACCTAAAAAGGCACAAAATAGGCGCAGAAAATGCACCTCCTCTGAGCAGGTGCACTTCCAAAAAACTTCCCTTTTCATTACTAAAAACATACATTTTAGGTTCCCAAATGCAGAATTCCCTCTATGCAACATGGAAAATACTTCGGAGCTGTTTTAAAATGTAACATTTCTCCAGTAAGGACTTCATCATTGTCTATGGGATCATCTCTGGGAGTGATTATTGTCTATGGGATCATCTCTGGGAGTGATTATTGTCTTATTGTACAGAGCTGAGAATATTATCAGACTCCATTTACTGTACATTATAATAACAAAGGAAAAGACTCATTTCAGCAAGAATTATTATTTTTTTTTTACATCTCTGTCACATTTAGTCCCTGCAGTTACATCACAATGATCGGTTTTGGTGCAGAGATGAAGCCCTGAACGTTCTGTCACATTTTCTCAGTCTCCTTTCATTATTGCTCACAAATGAGATCTAACTATTGCGCCAAATTTGGCGCTAATTTAGGCGCAAATGAATCAGACATGAGACAAATCCAAAGTGCATTTACTAAGGCAGAACTAGATCCATCATAGATCAGGAGCCAAAAAGAAGAGCAAACCAGGCGCAAAAACAGGCGAACCTGAGACCCCCCCCCCTATGATTAATGTCCCCCGTAATATATATATATATACAGTATATATGATAGATATGAGATAGTGAGCTCCTTTGTTATTCACATCCATGGTTCAGTGATTTTCACGGATGCCTCTCAGAGCCGTTGTTTTCTATGGGTTTTTTTCACATTGGCTTTTTCTTTCCAAGGATCCGATTTCCATGGAAAAAATTTTTGAACCTTTGTTTTTCAGCACAAATCTCTCCTGTTCTGATAGTTTGTTACAATGTATCAATGCAGGAACGATGTATCTATCTGTAGAGCAACTGGATATAAACTGCAACATTTTTGAAAGTTTAGGACTTCCCTCTACACAGTGATAACCCCTTGTGCTGTCTGATAGTCCGGCATGATATTCCTCCATGTATCTGGTCCGGCAGGGTGGAGCGTGAGGCGGCAATCACTATGTGGTTATCCATTGACTAGCGGGTGGATGTGCCCGAGGCCGGATGAAATATTTATAGACACGGCTGGTTACTGCTGCAGTAGTGCAGCCTCACCTCTCCCACCCATCACTCTCTCTCTTTAAATATTGACCCGTCTCTACATGACTGATTTGTTTACAATAGTCTGATTCATAGAGAATGGGGCGGCCATGATTGGAAACTTTCTAGAATGGAGCAACAGAGCCCCACCTTATGTCACAACATCAGAGGTGACTTCTAGGACCGGACTGTTCTCCCGGAACTATGGTCACAGCTCAGGAGGAAGAATGTGTGATATCATCCCAAAAATATCTCTATCTATCTATCTATCTATCTATCTATCTATCTATCTATCTATCTATCTATCTCATATCTATCTATCTATCTCATATCTATCTATCTCCTATCTATCTATCTATCTATCTATCTATCTATCTATCTATCTATCTATCTATCTATCTATCTATCTCATATCTATCTATCTATCTATCTATCTATCTATCTATCTATCTCATATCTATCTATCTCATATCTATCTATCTATCTATCTCATATCTATCTATCTATCTATCTCATATCTATCTATCTATCTATCTATCTATCTATCTATCTATCTATCTCATATCTATCTATCTATCTAGGGTCAGGAAAAGGCAGCACTCCAAAAGTAGTGTCAAAAAAGTGGGGTGTCTTTATTCCATAAGCGACGTTTCAGCTCCTTGCGAGCCTTTTTCAAGCATGGTCACCACCATGCTTGAAAAAGGCTCGCAAGGAGCTGAAACGTCGCTTATGGAATAAAGACACCCCACTTTTTTGACACTACTTTTGGAGTGCTGCCTTTTCCTGACCCTATATTACAGTCTCCCTGCCTGGGGACTTACGGACTGTGCACCCATCGGAGTTGCTGTGCTGCTCTAAACTTTCCTTCATTCTATCTATCTATCTATCTATCTATCTCATATCTATCTATCTATCTATCTATCTATCTCATATCTATCTATCTCATATCTATCTATCTATCTACCTCATATCTATCTATCTATCTATCTATCTATATACTTCATATCTATCTATCTATCTCATATCTATCTATCTCATATCTATCTATCTATCTATCTATCTATCTACCTCATATCTATCTATCTCATATCTATCTATCTATCCATCTATATATCTATCTATCTCATATCTATCTATCTATCTCAGATCTATCTATCTATCCATCTATATATCTATCTATCTCATATCTATCTATCTATCTATCTATCTATCTATCTCATATCTATCTATCTATCTATCTATCTATCTCATATCTATCTATCTATCTATCTATCTATCTATCTATCCATCTATATATCTATCTATCTCATATCTATCTATCTATCTATCTATCTATCTATCTATCTATCTCATATCTATCTATCTATCTATCTCCTATCTATCTATCTATCTATCTATCTATCTATCTATCTATCTATATATCTCATATCTATCTATCTATCTATCTATCTATCTATCTATCTATCTATCTATCTCATATCTATCTATCTATCTATCTATCTCATATCTATCTCATATCTATCTATCTATCTATCTATCTATCTATCTATCTATCTATCTATCTATCTCTATCTATCTATCTATCTATCTATCTATCTATCTATCTATCTATCTATCACCTATATATCTCAATCCACCTACCCTCTGCAGGGAACACGACATGCAGCTCTTATAAGCGTCACACCTTATAGAACAATCCAGGCATGTTAATACTCATCATGGGATTTGGATCACTGCAGGATCATGGAAACCCATGTGCCCCCCCCCCCCCCACCACCACTAATCCTGACACAGCAGACCCTGGGACCCTGGCAATGGGCTGACTATGTCTCTTTCCTGGTGATGCCAAACTCATTACAAGACCCTTAATGAAGCCCATATCAGTCACCCAGCTTTCCCATGAAAATAGCAATCAGATCAGCAATCAGAAGCCATGTTAGAGAAGATAGTAGCTGTTTTAGTTTTTATTTTATGGTGAAGTAGTTTCAAAGTTTTCTTCTATACATAATGGCACCCAGCTTTCCAGGAGTGCTGAAAGTCCATTCACCCTTTTCATGCAGTGATATGTTCTCCTCTCTATTATCACTACATAGCTACCTAGGTTTTCCATTCATAAATTCAAGGTGCTGTCTTGACCGTCATATTAATTGTCACCCAGCTTTCCCAGGAAGAGAAGAATCTAAGACAACAATGCATTGCATAAGATGAAAAGTCTGATATTTCCTTGGGACCCTTTGACAATATGGCAAATTCTTAACCAACAATCAGACATTTATTAAAGCTCTTACAGATATCGTCACCCAGCTTTCCTAGAATCCTGAAAGTCTATTTTTCCTAAGTTATGCAGCGATGCATCCGTCACTGTGTAATCGCTCAAATTTACCATGCAAGAGTCTAGATTAGCTGAGATGGAGCAGCAAGGGTCATATTCATGGTCACTCAGCTTTCCTACAAACTGAATCACCTTAATACAAATTTTACAAATGTTGTTGAATAATCTGCGGTGCCATGTACGGACCCAATACCCCGTGGACTTATGGCTCAGGAGTCCAGGTCTGATATCAGTCCTTCCTTTTATTTAAAGGGGATGTACACATCATACATTGTTGTTTCCATTTATGTGATGATTCTGCTAAAGTCGCAGGATGGCGCATGGGTTCCTTTTGTCTTATCTGTCACCATAAACCTTTCAAGCCATTCAGACTAGAACAATAAGAGGGACAGATAACCTATTAGTCAGCACCTGATCGCTCTCTTAATGGCGTGTGTAGAGGGGTGGGGGTCGCTGCGTGCCACGAGGAGCTGCCTGGTCACTGAGATAATGTAGCGGGAGCTGCCTGACGCAGGTGTTTGATGTCTCGAATATAGATATCGGTCCTTAAAGAAATATTTACATAGAGACAATATCTGCTCCTTATATAATATGGCGGATATGCCGTGACCTTTACATAGAGGGCAGTGATAACCGCGGCCTTTGTGCCATAAGACACACCCCAGCCGCATTCCTCCCCCATTATCTATGGTTCTAGAGCCTGTTGGTGCCTCTAGAAATACAGTTTAAGCTTCAAGATCCCAATCTCACTCAACTATCCCGGCCCTAACTTCTGGTGGTCACCATTTTGAAATAGGTTAGACCCAATATTTCGTCAGAACATGGAATCCAAATCCCCTTCCAAGAGAACTGGTTGGTTGCTCAAGAGACTGGATGGTCCACATGTGAAGCCTAGAGGCTTGTGAGACTGGGTAGTATGGCCATTTGTGTAGCCTAGAGCCTTGTGACACTGGGTAGTATGACCATTTGTGTAGCCTAGAGCCTTGTGACACTGGGTAGTATGACCATATGTGAAGCCTAGAGGCTTGTGAGACTGGGTAGTATGGCCATTTGTGTAGCCTAGAGGCTTGTGAGACTGGGTAGTATGACCATTTGTGTAGCCTAGAGGCTTGTGACACTGGGTAGTATGACCATATGTGAAGCCTAGATGCTTGTGAGACTGGGTAGTATGACCATTTGTGTAGCCTAGAGGCTTGTGAGACTGAGTAGTATGGCCATTTGTGAAGCCTAGAGGCTTGTGAGACTGGGTAGTATGACCATTTATGTAGCCTATAGGCTTGTGAGACTGGGTAGTATGGCCATTTGTGAAGCCTAGAGGCTTGTGACACTGGGTAGTATGACCATTTATGTAGCCTAAAGGCTTGTGAGACTGGGTAGTATGACCATTTGTGAAGCCCAGAGGCTTGTGAGACTGGGTAGTATGACCATTTATGTAGCCTAAAGGCTTGTGAGACTGGGTAGTATGACCATTTATGTAGCCTAAAGGCTTGTGAGACTGGGTAGTATGACCATTTGTGTAGCCTAGAGGCTTGTGAGACTGGGTAGTATGGCCATTTGTGAAGCCTAGAGGCTTGTGAGACTGGGTAGTATGGCCATTTGTGAAGCCTAGAGGCTTGTGAGACTGGGTAGTATGACGATGTGTGAAGCCTAGATGCTTGTGAGACTGGGTAGTATGGCCATTTGTATAGCCTAGAGGCTTGTGAGACTGGGTAGTATGGCCATTTGTGAAGCCTAAAGGCTTGTGAGACTGGGTAGTATGACCATTTGTGAAGCCTAGAGGCTTGTGAGTCTGGGTAGTATGGCCATTTGTGTAGCCTAGAGGCTTGTGAGACTGGGTAGTATGACCATTTGTGTAGCCTAGAGGCTTGTGAGACTGGGTAGTATGGCCATTTGTGTAGCCTAGAGGCTTGTGAGACTGGGTAGTATGACCATTTGTGAAGCCTAGAGGCTTGTGAGACTGTGTAGTATGACCATTTGTGAAGCCTAGAGGCTTGTGAGACTGGGTAGTATGACCATATGTGAAGCCTAGAGGCTTGTGAGACTGGGTAGTATGACCATTTGTGAAGCCTAGAGGCTTGTGAGACTGGGTAGTATGGCCATTTGTGAAGCCTAGAGGCTTGTGAGACTGGGTAGTATGACCATTTGTGTAGCCTAGAGGCTTGTGAGACTGGGTAGTATGACCATTTGTGTAGCTTAGAGGCTTGTGAGACTGGGTAGTATGGCCATTTGTGAAGCCTAGAGGCTTGTGAGACTGGGTAGTATGACCATTTGTGTAGCCTAGAGGCTTGTGAGACTGGGTAGTATGACCATTTGTGAAGCCTAGAGGCTTGTGAGACTGGGCAGTATGGCCATTTGTGTAGCCTAGAGGCTTGTGAGACTGGGCAGTATGGCCATTTGTGTAGCCTAGAGGCTTGTGAGACTGGGTAGTATGACCATTTGTGTAGCTTAGAGGCTTGTGAGACTGGGTAGTATGGCCATTTGTGTAGCCTAGAGGCTTGTGAGACTGGGTAGTATGACCATTTGTGTAGCCTAGAGGCTTGTGAGACTGGGTAGTATGACCATTTGTGTAGCGTAGAGCCTTGTGAGACTGGGTAGTATGGCCATTTGTGTAGCCTAGAAGCTTGTGTATGGCCATTTGTGTAGCCTAGAGGCTTGTGAGACTGGGTAGTATGACCATTTGTGTAGCCTAGAGGCTTGTGAGACTGGGTAGTATGACCATTTGTGTAGCCTAGAGGCTTGTGAGACTGGGTAGTATGACCATTTGTGTAGCCTAGAGCCTTGTGAGACTGGGTAGTATGGCCATTTGTGTAGCCTAGAGGTTTGTGAGACTGGGTAGTATGACCATTTGTGTAGCCTAGAGGCTTGTGACACTGGGTAGTATGACCATATGTGAAGCCTAGATACTTGTGAGTCTGGGTAGTATGGCCATTTGTGAAGCCAAGAGGCTTGTGAGACTGGGTAGTATGACCACTTGTGTAGCCTAGAGGCTTGTGACACTGGTTAGTATGACCATATGTGAAGCCTAGAGGCTTGTGAGACTGGGTAGTATGACCATTTGTGAAGCCTAGAGGCTTGTGAGACTGGTTAGTATGACCATATGTGAAGCCTAGAGGCTTGTGAGACTGGGTAGTATGGCCATTTGTGAAGCCTAGAGGCTTGTGAGACTGGGTAGTATGGCCATTTGTGTAGCCTATAGGCTTGTGAGACTGGGTAGTATGACCATTTGTGAAGCCTAGAGGCTTGTGAGACTGGGTAGTATGGCCATTTGTGAAGCCTAGAGGCTTGTGAGACTGGGCAGTATGGCCATTTATGAAGCCTAGAGGCTTGTGAGACTGGGTAGTATGACCATTTGTGAAGCCTAGAGGCTTGTGAGACTGGGTAGTATGGCCATTTGTGAAGCCTAGAGGCTTGTGAGACTGGGCAGTATGGCCATTTATGAAGCCTAGAGGCTTGTCAGACTGGGTAGTATGGCCATTTGTGAAGCCTAGAGGCTTGTGAGACTGGGTAGTATGACCATTTGTGAAGCCTAGAGGCTTGTGAGACTGGGTAGTATGACCATTTGTGAAGCCTAGAGGCTTGTGAGACTGGGTAGTATGACCATTTGTGAAGCCTAGAGGCTTGTGAGACTGGGTAGTATGACCATTTGTGTAGCTTAGAGGCTTGTGAGACTGGGTAGTATGACCATTTGTGTAGCTTAGAGGCTTGTGAGACTGGGTAGTATGGCCATTTTTGTAGCCTAGAGGCTTGTGACACTGGGTAGTATGGCCATTTGTGTAGCCTAAAGGCTTGTGAGACTGGGTAGTATGACCATTTGTGAAGCCTAAAGGCTTGTGAGACTGGGTAGTATGGCCATTTGTGAAGCCTAGAGGCTTGTGACACTGGGTAGTATGACCATTTATGTAGCCTAAAGGCTTGTGAGACTGGGTAGTATGACCATTTGTGAAGCCCAGAGGCTTGTGAGACTGGGTAGTATGACCATTTATGTAGCCTAAAGGCTTGTGAGACTGGGTAGTATGACCATTTATGTAGCCTAAAGGCTTGTGAGACTGGGTAGTATGACCATTTGTGTAGCCTAGAGGCTTGTGAGACTGGGTAGTATGGCCATTTGTGAAGCCTAGAGGCTTGTGAGACTGGGTAGTATGGCCATTTGTGAAGCCTAGAGGCTTGTGAGACTGGGTAGTATGACGATGTGTGAAGCCTAGATGCTTGTGAGACTGGGTAGTATGGCCATTTGTATAGCCTAGAGGCTTGTGAGACTGGGTAGTATGGCCATTTGTGAAGCCTAAAGGCTTGTGAGACTGGGTAGTATGACCATTTGTGAAGCCTAGAGGCTTGTGAGTCTGGGTAGTATGGCCATTTGTGTAGCCTAGAGGCTTGTGAGACTGGGTAGTATGACCATTTGTGTAGCCTAGAGGCTTGTGAGACTGGGTAGTATGGCCATTTGTGTAGCCTAGAGGCTTGTGAGACTGGGTAGTATGACCATTTGTGAAGCCTAGAGGCTTGTGAGACTGTGTAGTATGACCATTTGTGAAGCCTAGAGGCTTGTGAGACTGGGTAGTATGACCATATGTGAAGCCTAGAGGCTTGTGAGACTGGGTAGTATGACCATTTGTGAAGCCTAGAGGCTTGTGAGACTGGGTAGTATGGCCATTTGTGAAGCCTAGAGGCTTGTGAGACTGGGTAGTATGACCATTTGTGTAGCCTAGAGGCTTGTGAGACTGGGTAGTATGACCATTTGTGTAGCTTAGAGGCTTGTGAGACTGGGTAGTATGGCCATTTGTGAAGCCTAGAGGCTTGTGAGACTGGGTAGTATGACCATTTGTGTAGCCTAGAGGCTTGTGAGACTGGGTAGTATGACCATTTGTGAAGCCTAGAGGCCTGTGAGACTGGGCAGTATGGCCATTTGTGTAGCCTAGAGGCTTGTGAGACTGGGCAGTATGGCCATTTGTGTAGCCTAGAGGCTTGTGAGACTGGGTAGTATGACCATTTGTGTAGCTTAGAGGCTTGTGAGACTGGGTAGTATGGCCATTTGTGTAGCCTAGAGGCTTGTGAGACTGGGTAGTATGACCATTTGTGTAGCCTAGAGGCTTGTGAGACTGGGTAGTATGACCATTTGTGTAGCGTAGAGCCTTGTGAGACTGGGTAGTATGGCCATTTGTGTAGCCTAGAAGCTTGTGTATGGCCATTTGTGTAGCCTAGAGGCTTGTGAGACTGGGTAGTATGACCATTTGTGTAGCCTAGAGGCTTGTGAGACTGGGTAGTATGACCATTTGTGTAGCCTAGAGGCTTGTGAGACTGGGTAGTATGACCATTTGTGTAGCCTAGAGCCTTGTGAGACTGGGTAGTATGGCCATTTGTGTAGCCTAGAGGTTTGTGAGACTGGGTAGTATGACCATTTCTGTAGCCTAGAGGCTTGTGACACTGGGTAGTATGACCATATGTGAAGCCTAGATACTTGTGAGTCTGGGTAGTATGGCCATTTGTGAAGCCAAGAGGCTTGTGAGACTGGGTAGTATGACCACTTGTGTAGCCTAGAGGCTTGTGACACTGGTTAGTATGACCATATGTGAAGCCTAGAGGCTTGTGAGACTGGGTAGTATGACCATTTGTGAAGCCTAGAGGCTTGTGAGACTGGTTAGTATGACCATATGTGAAGCCTAGAGGCTTGTGAGACTGGGTAGTATGGCCATTTGTGAAGCCTAGAGGCTTGTGAGACTGGGTAGTATGGCCATTTGTGTAGCCTATAGGCTTGTGAGACTGGGTAGTATGACCATTTGTGAAGCCTAGAGGCTTGTGAGACTGGGTAGTATGGCCATTTGTGAAGCCTAGAGGCTTGTGAGACTGGGCAGTATGGCCATTTATGAAGCCTAGAGGCTTGTGAGACTGGGTAGTATGACCATTTGTGAAGCCTAGAGGCTTGTGAGACTGGGTAGTATGGCCATTTGTGAAGCCTAGAGGCTTGTGAGACTGGGCAGTATGGCCATTTATGAAGCCTAGAGGCTTGTCAGACTGGGTAGTATGGCCATTTGTGAAGCCTAGAGGCTTGTGAGACTGGGTAGTATGACCATTTGTGAAGCCTAGAGGCTTGTGAGACTGGGTAGTATGACCATTTGTGAAGCCTAGAGGCTTGTGAGACTGGGTAGTATGACCATTTGTGAAGCCTAGAGGCTTGTGAGACTGGGTAGTATGACCATTTGTGTAGCTTAGAGGCTTGTGAGACTGGGTAGTATGACCATTTGTGTAGCTTAGAGGCTTGTGAGACTGGGTAGTATGGCCATTTTTGTAGCCTAGAGGCTTGTGACACTGGGTAGTATGGCCATTTGTGTAGCCTAAAGGCTTGTGAGACTGGGTAGTATGACCATTTGTGAAGCGTAGAGGCTTGTGAGACTGGGTAGTATGGCCATTTGTGTAGCCTAGAGGCTTGTGACACTGGGTAGTATGGCCATTTGTGTAGCCTAGAGGCTTGTGAGACTGGGTAGTATGGCCATTTGTGTAGCCTAGAGGCTTGTGAGACTGGGTAGTATGACCATTTGTGTAGCCTAGAGGCTTGTGAGACTGGGTAGTATGGCCATTTGTGAAGCCTAGAGGCTTGTGAGACTGGGTAGTATGGCCATTTGTGTAGCCTATAGGCTTGTGAGACTGGGTAGTATGACCATTTGTGAAGCCTAGAGGCTTGTGAGACTGGGTAGTATGGCCATTTGTGTAGCCTAGAGGCTTGTGAGACTGGGTAGTATGGCCATTTGTGTAGCCTAGAAGCTTGTGAGACTGGGTAGTATGACCATTTGTGTAGCCTAGAGGCTTGTGAAACTGGGTAGTATGGCCATTTGTGTAGCTTAGAGGCTTGTGAGACTGGGTAGTATGACCATTTGTGTAGCTTAGAGGCTTGTGAGACTGGGTAGTATGGCCATTTTTGTAGCCTAGAGGCTTGTGACACTGGGTAGTATGGCCATTTGTGTAGCCTAAAGGCTTGTGAGACTGGGTAGTATGACCATTTGTGAAGCGTAGAGGCTTGTGAGACTGGGTAGTTTGGCCATTTGTGTAGCCTAGAGGCTTGTGAGACTGGGTAGTATGGCCATTTGTGTAGCCTAGAGGCTTGTGACACTGGGTAGTATGGCCATTTTTGTAGCCTATAGGCTTGTGAGACTGGGTAGTATGGCCATTTGTGTAGCCTATAGGCTTGTGAGACTGGGTAGTATGACCATTTGTGAAGCCTAGAGGCTTGTGAGACTGGGTAGTATGGCCATTTGTGTAGCCTAGAGGCTTGTGAGACTGGGTAGTATGGCCATTTGTGTAGCCTAGAGGCTTGTGAGACTGGGTAGTATGACCATTTGTGTAGCCTAGAGGCTTGTGAGACTGGGTAGTATGGCCATTTGTGTAGTCTATAGACTTGTGAGAATGGGTAGTATGGCCATTTGTGTAGCCTAGAAGCTTGTGAGAATGGGTAGTATGATCATTTGTGTAGCCTAGAGGCTTGTGACACTGGGTAGTATGGCCATTTGTGAAGCCTAGAGGTTTGTGAGACTGGGTAGTATGACCATTTGTGAAGCCTAGAGGTTTGTGAGACTGGGTAGTATGGCCATTTGTGAAGCCTAGAGGCTTGTGAGACTGGGTAGTATGGCCATTTGTGAAGCCTAGAGGCTTGTGAGACTGGGCAGTATGGCCATTTGTGTAGCCTAGAGGCTTGTGAGACTGGGTAGTATGACCATTTGTGAAGCCTAGAGGTATGTGAGACTGGGTAGTATGGCCATTTGTGTAGCCTAGAGGCTTGTGAGACTGGGTAGTATGACCATTTGTGAAGCCTAGAGGTATGTGAGACTGGGTAGTATGGCCATTTGTGAAGCCTAGAGGCTTGTGAGACTGGGTAGTATGGCCATTTGTGAAGCCTAGAGGCTTGTGAGACTGGGTAGTATGGCCATTTGTGTAGCCTAGAGGCTTGTGAGACTGGGTAGTATGACCATTTGTGAAGCCTAGAGGTATGTGAGACTGGGTAGTATGGCCATTTGTGAAGCCTAGAGGCTTGTGAGACTGGGTAGTATGGCCATTTGTGAAGCCTAGAGGCTTGTGAGACTGGGTAGTATGACCATTTGTGTAGCCTAGAGGCTTGTGAGACTGGGTAGTATGACCATTTGTGTAGCCTAGAGGCTTGTGAGACTGGGTAGTTCGGCCATTTGTGAAGCCTAGAGGCTTGTGAGACTGGGTAGTATGACCATTTGTGTAGCCTAGAGGCTTGTGAGACTGGGTAGTATGACCATTTGTGTAGCCTAGAGGCTTGTGAGACTGGGTAGTATGACCATTTGTGTAGCTTAGAGGCTTGTGAGACTGGGTAGTATGACCATTTGTGAAGCCTAGAGGCTTGTGAGACTGGGTAGTATGGCCATTTGTGAAGCCTAGAGGCTTGTGAGACTGGGTAGTATGACCATTTGTGTAGCCTAGAGGCTTGTGAGACTGGGTAGTATGACCATTTGTGTAGCCTAGAGGCTTGTGAGACTGGGTAGTATGACCATTTGTGTAGCTTAGAGGCTTGTGAGACTGGGTAGTATGGCCATTTGTGAAGCCTAGAGGCTTGTGAGACTGGGTAGTATGACCATTTGTGTAGCCTAGAGGCTTGTGAGACTGGGTAGTATGGCCATTTGTGTAGCCTAGAGGCTTGTGAGACTGGGTAGTATGGTAATTTGTGGAGCCTAGAGGCTTGTGAGACTGGGTAGTATGGCCATTTGTGTAGCCTAGAGGCTTGTGAGACTGGGTAGTATGGTCATTTGTGAAGCCTAGAGGCTTGTGAGACTGGGTAGTATGGTCATTTGTGAAGCCTAGAGGCTTGTGAGACTGGGTAGTATGGCCATTTGTGTAGCCTAGAGGCTTGTGAGACTGGGTAGTATGGTCATTTGTGAAGCCTAGAGGCTTGTGAGACTGGGTAGTATGGCCATTTGTGAAGCCTAGAGATATGTGAGAACAAAAAGTAGCATGGTCCATATGTGAGGCCTAGAAGCCTGGAGCTTAGCGCTTGAGTAGACTGAGTAGGATGGACCAGTTTTGGGCCTACAGGCTTGAAAGACTGATTGGGATTGTTCACCTAAAGGTTTGTGTGATCAAAAATGACTATGGTTCATGGGACGGAGTAGGATGATCCAGTGTGGACCTGAGAAGCTTGTG
This sequence comes from Engystomops pustulosus, assembly GCF_040894005.1. Lineage (NCBI taxonomy): Eukaryota > Metazoa > Chordata > Amphibia > Anura > Leptodactylidae > Engystomops > Engystomops pustulosus. Next base: position 174,302,933 of record NC_092416.1, read on the forward strand.
AAACTGAGTAGGATTATCTACAAGGGGTTTCTGAGACTGAGAAGGATAGTCCACGTGAAGAGAGTAATAAAAACTAAGTAGGATGGTCTACGTGTGAAGCCTCAGGTGTTCATTTGTGAAGCCTATAGGCTTGTGAGACTGAGTAGGATGGTCCCTGAGTAGAGCTTTGAGGCCAATACGGTAAGTTGTCCGTTGTGGGCTGCTAGGAGATAGTGGGCTGAAGGCAAGACTGTGTCTTATAGTCTTCAGATTGCATCATATTGGGGACACTTGCAGGAGACCCTCAGGCAGAAGTTGTCACCATGACATCAAACCATACCTAGAGAATTATACAGCCGATGGCTTGCTGACCTGGAGGAATATTCCAGTGTAGGGTTGGAACAGGTTGTTGTCAAATGCTAAAGAACAATGAGACGTCAACAATGTCTGTAGCCTGAAGGTTCCTATTAAGTCAACACGGGGCTGAAGAATTTAGATGCTTATGTGTGTTCAAACTATGGCGCTATTTAGTTTTTAACATAGATGATGTAGATCTATCGTGCTTATTTGTGGACTTGACCTTTCGACTTCCTGATTACTGTCTCTTGGAGAAGTTCAGATGAGTCATCTAATACAGGGTGTAGACCTTTGACCTTATGGTCTCAATGGAGTGAGACACACATTTGTCAAATCAACCAATCTTAAGGACCGTTGTTGGATTGTCCAATAAGTTGGCCATACTGAACCTAATGTTCCTCATTGTGGGTCCTGATGAACTTCTTAATAGTTTTTGACCCTGGTATTATCTCCAGATGAGTTGATCGTTATGATATCCTTTTTGATGGATGAACTATGTATAACTGGACTTTCAACCCAATCTAAAAAACCTAGACAACCAACAATCACCTAAAGACCTAGACAACCAACAATCACCTAAAGACCTAGACAACCAACAATCACCTAAAGACCTAGACAACCAACAATCACCTAAAGATCTAGACAACCAACAATCACCTAAAGACCTAGACAACCAACAATCACCTAAAGACCTAGACAACCAACAATCACCTAAAGACCTAGACAACCAACAATCACCTAAAGACCTAGACAACCAACAATCACCTAAAGACCTAGACAACCAACAATCACCTAAAGACCTAGACAACCAACAATCACTTAAAGACCTAGACAACCAACAATCACGTAAAGACCTAGACAACCAACAATCACCTAAAGACCTAGACAACCAACAATCACCTAAAGACCTAGACAACCAACAATCACCTAAAGACCTAGACAACCAACAATCACCTAAAGACCTAGACAACCAACAATCACTTAAAGACCTAGACAACCAACAATCACGTAAAGACCTAGACAACCAACAATCACCTAAAGACCTAGACAACCAACAATCACCTAAAGACCTAGACAACCAACAATCACCTAAAGACCTAGACAACCAACAATCACCTAAAGACCTAGACAACCAACAATCACCTAAAGACCTAGACAACCAACAATCACCTAAAGACCTAGACAACCAACAATCACCTAAAGACCTAGACAACCAACAATCACCTAAAGACCTAGACAACCAACAATCACCTAAAGACCTAGACAACCAACAATCACCTAAAGACCTAGACAACCAACAATCACCTAAAGACCTAGACAACCAACAATCACCTAAAGACCTAGACAACCAACAATCACCTAAAGACCTAGACAACCAACAATCACCTAAAGACCCTACACTGTAGAACATATGACCAAACTGGTTGGGCTCACTAATAGGTGACTAAATTGTCTCTGAACTTGGGCGGTGAAGGTATGTCTATGGTCTCCAAGAAAAAATAAGGATGTATTGGACCTGACAATGACTATATTGCTGCTCATACCATCAGGAGGACATACAATCTAAGTGTCCCGTGAGCACCTAATGCTGGACTGTTGTGATGGTCCAATATGTATCTCTACAAGTTAGTGATCATTTGAAGATCTTTCCCGAATAGATGGTGGTGACCAAACCATCTGGTTACTGATAAAGAACTTGTTGTCCAAGTCTTCTACATCCATAGGTGGAGCAGCTCTTCATTGGTATTTTAGCAGGTTGAAGACAAATATATTTAGAATGGTTCTTCACCAAAATTGACCCTGAGTTTAAATCCACCCATTTTTCCCAGAGGAGAACCTCATGACTTGTAAGACATCTACAATGTTCATGGTTCTCTCCCAAATACAGCTTATGCTGGAGATACCTTGGTGGCGCTCCCATGGTAAGGTCAATCCTTTGCACTATACTATTCCTTGGACTACTAAGCTGGTGGTGGTGTTATCCTTCAGGTACTTCTCCTTGGTCTTCTGGTTGAGACCAAGTGTAGTATTCATTCCCTCTGGTAGATAGCCGGAGAACCATGTGGATGAGACCAGAGGCCTGAGTACTGTGAAAAGTTGAGTTGTAGAAGTGCCCCATGAGTGGTGACCCTACGTGCCTAAACTTTTACACTTGCTTCATTCTCTCACTTTACGAGCCCGCACCTCTGTTTACCAGGGCTTCTGTCTGGCTCACAGGAGGAATTTTTATAGATGTGGCGGGATGTCCAGCCTGTCATCACGGGACACGTCTCTGATAATATTTTTGTGTTTTTTCGTGGTGTGTTCATATCACATGTCAGGGTGTGGTTGGCCCTTTTGGGCAGACCCCTGAGTTGTGTGGCCATCACCCCCCTCCTGCAGCCTCAGGCGTACATCGAACTTTATTTGGTGAACACTTGGACTTAATTTTAAGTGGTGGCCAGGAACATTTTGTCCTTTCATGACCAACTATCCCTTATTGTACTGTACTTATTGTACCAGAAGTGATAAAAAACAAAGGGCATGTGACTACTGAGCCAAGCGAAGGCCGATTCAAGATGAGAGACAAGTCCAGCATTCAGGTCGAACCTAAAACTCTCTAAAACCCATGATGACATTGGGTGTTAGGAGACAATTTTTTTTAAGTGTCAGGTCCTGCTTTGTAGCAGGTGACTGCACCCTTGATGCCGCCCCTCATTTTGCTGCAGATGTTGCTGCCTGAGGCAATGGGGCAGATTTACTTACCCGGTCCATTCGCGATCCAGCGGCGCGTTCTCTGCGGAGGTTTCGGGTCCGGACGAGATTCACTAAGGTAGTTCCTCCGACGTCCACCAGGTGGCGCTGCTGCGCTGAAGTCCGCCGAGGCCCGCCTGAATGCACTCAAGTTCACCGGCCAATACCTAGTGAAGGTAAGTGCAAGTCTCGCGACCCTTTTTTTTTTTTTTAAATGCGGCGGTTTTTCCGAATCCGTCGGGTTTTCGTTCGGCCACGCCCCCCGATTTCTGTCGCGTGCATGCCAGCGCCGATGCGGCACAATCCGGTCGCGTGCGCCAAAATCCCGGGGCAATACAGGGAAAATCGCCGCAAATCGGAAATATTCGGGTAACACGTCAGGAAAACGCGAATCGGGCCCTTTGTAAATGACCCCCAATAAGTTCAACCCACCTCACAGCTGATGCTCTCCTGGTCCCATCACAGGAACAATGTAGGTACATCATATCTTCTGGTACTACCCTACTGGAAGCTCAAAGCCTGGTGAGCTACCACCAGAATCTGGTATGTATATTTGTAGACCAAAGCCGTCCCCTCCAGGGGTTTTTCTAAATGTCAAAAAAACTAATTTAATACATTTTTAACCATATATATCTGTATACGTTTAAGCTTTGGCGCTTAAAATAAGAACCTGCATCTCAACATTCTTGGCATAAGCTCTCTCTCGAAACCACAAGTCTCCGAGGTCTCTTTAGAAGATACTTGTTGTAAATCAGTATCTGTAAAGTTTATGAGCCATTTTCACACCCAGACCTTCAGATCGGCTTGTGCGGAGCTCCTGGGATCAGAACCGGGGCCACCAGTCCACCCAGTGTCCATCCCCCACAGGAGCTTCTACAGAAGCAGCGCCCCGGGACATGTACTAATCATCTTGTCATCTATTCTGCTGACTTAGAACTAATCAGGGATTACAGGGACTTTTACTAGACCTTCCATTACCTTCAAGGAATATAGAAGTTAATGAGGACCAATCACCAGCTCCACCTCTTTGTCTCCTTTAAAAGGTGTCGATCCTCTGATTCCAGCGCAGTTGGGATTTTTTCTCTAGCCCCTACTAATCCCGAGAAATTATTGCCGTTAGTTCATTCCATTATATGTTTATATGCTAATTAGGTCCTCTATTGTCAGGTGTGTCAGGCTCCTGCTGTGGAGCTCTGGTGCTCAGTATTATTTACATTATCTAGTCCCTGGTGGTCAGTGTTATATACTTTATCCAGTCCCTGGTGGTCAGTGTTATATACATTTTACAGTCCCTGGTGGTCAGTGTTATACACATTATCCAGTCCCTGGTGGTCAGTGTTATATACATTATCCAGTCCCTGGTGGTCAGTGGTATATACATTTTCCAGTCCCTGGTGGTCAGTGATATATACGTTATTTAGTCTCTGGTGGTCAGTGATATATACATTATCCAGTCCCTGGTGATCAGTGGTATATACATTTTCCAGTCCCTGGTGGTCAGTGATATATACGTTATTTAGTCCCTGGTGGTCAGTGATATATACATTTTCCAGTCCCTGGTGGTCAGTGATATATACGTTATTTAGTCTCTGGTGGTCAGTGATATATACATTATCCAGTCCCTGGTGATCAGTGGTATATACATTTTCCAGTCCCTGATGGTCAGTGATATATACGTTATTTAGTCTCTGGTGGTCAGTGATATATACGTTATTTAGTCCCTGGTGGTCCATGTTATATACATTATCCAGTCCCTGGTGATCAGTGGTATATACATTTTCCAGTCCCTGGTGGTCAGTGATATATACGTTATTTAGTCTCTGGTGGTCAGTGATATATACGTTATTTAGTCCCTGGTGGTCCGTGTTATATACATTATCCAGTCCCTGGTGATCAGTGGTATATACATTTTCCAGTCCCTGGTGGTCAGTGATATATACGTTATTTAGTCCCTGGTGGTCAGTGGAATACACATTATCCAGTCCCTGGTGGTCAGTGGAATACACATTATCCAGTCCCTGGTGGTCAGTGATACATATGTTATTTAGTCCCTAGTGGTCAGTGGTATATACATTAGCCAGTCCCTGGTGGTCAGTGGAATACACATTATACAGCCCCTGGTGGTATATACATTATCCAGTTCCTGATGATCAGTGATATACGTTGTATACGTTATTTAGTCCCTGGTGGTCAGTGGAATACACATTATCCAGTCCCTAGTGGTCAGTGAAATATACATTAGCCAGTCCCTGGTGGTCAGTAGTATATACATTATCAGGTCCCTGGTGGTCAGTAATATATACATTATCCAGTTCCTGGTGGTCAGTAGTATATACATTATCCAGTTCCTGGTGGTCAGTAATATATACATTATCCAGTTCCTGGTGGTCAGTAGTATATGCATTATCCAGTCCCTGGTGGTCAGTGTTATACACATTATCCAGTCCCTGGTGGTCAGTAGTATATACATTATCCAGTCCCTGGTGGTCAGTAGTATATGCATTATCCAGTCCCTGGTGGTCATTGTTATACACATTATCCAGTCCCTGGTGGTCAGTGTTATACACATTATCCAGTCCCTGGTGGTCAGTGTTATACACATTATCCAGTCCCTGGTGGTCAGTGTTATACACATTATCCAGTCCCTGGTGGTCAGTGGGATATTCCGTTTTTGGCTCCTAAAGATCTCCGGGTCTGTACAATTTTTTTTTTTTACGCAATATACACCTATTCTTTTCAATATCGTCATCTTCTTGCAAAGGTCACTAGTGATACGTGAACAGTCCCGATTTAGGCCAATTTACCCCATTGCATTGTGGGTAATGGGTCTATAAGTCATTGTCCATAGACTGGAGCAGTGTATTTGCTGAGGCTGCGCCCTGTATATACTGAGGCCCTTATCTCTGTGTATATACCTCTGCTATAGACCTCTTAGGGGCTGTCATCTATTTATAGTGTACGAGCTGGCACATACTGACACCCTTGTGATGCTTTCTCCGCTGTGTAAGTACAAGGTGTGTCTTATTGTGTAAACTTACCTGAGGTCATCACCTCTCTACATGAGCCGCTCAGATTCGGGAGGGGAGCGGCTGGTACTATTCATCTGGAATACTTTGTATCTGCCAACGCTTTGGTGGTTGAGAAGATTCTACTGGAGAACAATACATCAGAATATCAGTGCATTGTCATGTGGTCTACATACCGGCGCGCCATTGTTCTAAAGGACTATAGACAGGGATGACAGGAGCGGGGTCATGACCTCTCGTTAGTAATGGCACCAATTATATATTATAGGATTTACAGTAATTAACAAAGTAACTTGGCCGCCTCCTCTTACTGATAGGACAGAATAAATGGACATTATCTTCAGTTCATAGATGTCAGAATATCTGCAGTTATCCATTTTTATTAAGATGTGCTACTATGTTATGCCAAAATTTGTCAGAAATCTTGAAGATTTTGTGCTGAGCAGCTCCTTGTGGGGGGGACTATAGTATCACAGACAACACAGAGTTCATTCTTCGGGTCTTCTTATGCCACAGTCCTATTTGTTGGAGAACAGATTCATCTTGTACTGCTGAGAATCTCCTATTTAGAGTATTATGTAGTGCTAGATATCTAAATGGCTGAGCAGCTCCTCATGGGTGGGGCTATAGCATCAATGACAACACTAAGTTCATTCTACAAGGACTATGCTATGTTTGAGAACAAGGTTACATTTTACTGTCATGTTATTTAGTGTTAAATATCTACATGGATGTGCAGCTACTCATGGGTGGAGCTATAGCGTCACTGATAACATTGAGTTCAATCTACAAATCTTCTTCTGCTATGGCACTATTTGTTGGAGAACATTATCAGCTTTAACTGCTGGGAATCTCCTAGTTAAGAGTTTATAAAAAGTCTGTCTGCTATATGTTATGTAGCGCTAAGTGTTTGCATGGCTGTGCAGCTCCTGATGGGTGGGGCTACAGCATCACTTCAAGTTCAATCTATTTCAATCGACAAGTTTTCTTCGACTATGGGCCTATTTTTTGAAGAAAAGGATCAGCTTTTACTGCTGAGAATCTCCTATTTTAGAGTCTGTCAAATGTGTTACTTGTTATGTAGTGCTAAATGTCTAAATGGCTGAACAGCTCCTCATGGGTGGGGCTATAGCATCACTGACAACACTAAGTTCATTCTACAAGTCCTATGCTATGCCCCTATTTGTTTGAGAACAGGGTTACATTTTACTGTCATGTTATTTAGTGTTAAATATCTACATGGCTGAGCAGCTCCTCATGGGTGGGGCTATAGCATCACTGACAACATTGAGTTCAATCTACAAATCTTCTTCTGCTATGGCACTATTTGTTGGAGAACAGTATCTGCTTTAACTGCTGGGAATCTCCTATTTTAGGGTCTGTCTGCTATGTGTTATGTAGCACTACGTGTTTGCATGGCTGAGCAGCTCCTGATGGGTGGGGCTACAGCATCACTTCAAGTTCAATCTAGTTCAGTCCACAAGTTTTCTTCTTCTATGGGCCTATTTTTTGAAGAAAAGGATCAGCTTTTCCTGCTGAGAATCTCCTATTTTAGAGTCTGTCAAATGTGTTATATGTTAAGTAGTGCTAAATATGTAAATGGCTGAGCAGTTCCTCATGGGTGGGGCTATAGCATCACTGACATCACTAGCTTAGCATCACTAAGTTCATTATACAAGTCTTCTACTATGCCCCTATTTGTTTGAGAACAGTATTACATTTTACTGATGTGTATCTCCTATTTTAGAATCTGACAAATGTGTTGCGTAGTGCTAAGTGTTTACACTACTGAGCAGCTCCCCGTGGGTGGGGCTCTGGCATCACTAACAACACTGAATACAATTTACATGTTGTCTCTGCTATAGCTTAGTTTGCCAGATTTTACTGCTAGGGTTCTCCTATTTTATATTTTATAATCTTTTGAATATCTATGTGCTTTTTGATGCATACTACTAAGTAGCACCTCATGGGTGGGGCTGTACCATGATTGCTCTTAAACTATATGTCTTGTAATATGAGAGCCCTATATATTAGGCACATCTAGGTTTCTACCATTATAGTTTGTCAGATGTCTATAAGATTTTGGCCAAATCATGTTGCTGCCATTATTAACACTGCTGCAACAGCTCCTTGTGGGCGGGGCTATAACATGACATGTCTTTTAAAGCTGTAGCTCAGTTTGTTAAGAGTACAGGGTCAGATTTTACTGGTAGGATTCTTCCATCCTAGGGTCTGACAAATATCGCAAAGATATGTGCTGCATTGTTCTACGTACAGAGTGGCTCCTAGTGGGCAGGGCTATTACATGATTGACAGTACTGATCTGAATCTACATGTTTTGCAATGTCATAGCTCAGTATGTTGGAAACAAGGCTAACATTTTGCTTTCGGGATTTTCCCATGATATAATCTGTCAGATCTATTGCATCCATGTTTGATTCCCCTGTCTATGGACTGACCCTTTAAGGAACAGTTTTTACCTGCCAGGGTGTGGCTCTAAAAAAAGAAAAACTCCAATGTGTCAGGAGGATGTTTGTGTGCAGTCAGTCATCAGGCTGTTATGGGAACAGGTACAATCCTACAAGATCATCACCTGTACTGACGTCACTTGTACACACAGCAAGTCTCAACATGTGAAGGGTCACAAAGCAAAGACATAGAGAGGCCGTCCAAAAATAATAGTCATCAAACACGTCAGAATGAGACAGCACTCTATATATATCAACGTGACACACAATCATCTAACCTCTTATAAAATGTTTTCAGAAAAAACTTGATTACTTAAAGGAAATCTTTCCACTTACTCATAGATCCAGGCACCGTGACTGTGATAATCTTCTTTCATTTGTTATCCCTGGCCTCCTCCATTCTAAAATCAACTTTTATAATTATGCTAATGGGCATGAAGGGCTCTGTGGGCATTACCTGAGCCCCTCTCTGCTGTAACTTCACAGGCTGTTACACTGTCTCCCCTCCTCATGCTCTCTCACCACTTTACCTTCCTCTGACTGCTGTAATTTCACATGGAAGTGAAATTGGAGGATGGAAGTGCTTCTGCACAGTGTAACAGCCCGTGAAGTTAGAGAGCAGAGGTAACACCCCTCATAGCACTTCTGACTATTTTTAAAAGTTGAAGGATTGTAAATCAAGCACACTGACATACTGGCCTTGTTTTTAGAAAAAAAAGGTTTTAAAAATTATGCAAATGAGCCTAAGGGGCTCTGCGCTCCATTAAAGGGGTTTTCCCACAAACTACAGTTAAAGGGAACCTACCACCACGAATCTACCTATAAAGGTAGATCGGGTGGTAGGTGGATGTAAGGGACGTGAGGATAGCCCTTTTTAGAGCTAATCCTCACGTCCCCGCTAGCGTAGCATAAACTTTATTGCCCTAATATGTTAATTTAATTAAGCGGCTACCGGGGCGTGGAGTAGCCGGACACGAGGCTACACGGCGCGGCTACTCCACGCCCCAGTAGCTGCCGAAGATCAGAGGGTAGGCGGGGGAAAGCAGCTACTGGGGCGTGGAGTAGCCGCGCCGTGTAGCCTCGTGTCCGGCTACTCCACGCCCCGGTAGCCGCTTAATTAAATTAACATATTAGGGCAATAAAGTTTATGCTACGCTAGCGGGGACGTGAGGATTAGCTCTAAAAAGGGCTATCCTCACGTCCCTTACATCCACCTACCACCCGATCTACCTTTATAGGTAGATTCGTGGTGGTAGGTGCCCTTTAAGGGATAGGGCCTCACTTGCTGATCAATGGGGGTCTCAGTGCTGAGACCCCCATAGATTGCTAAAACGAGGAGTCCGATGGGGTCCCACGTACCTCCATCGGAACCCTTGTCGCTCCGTCAGACTTAGGGTAATGTCACACATGGCGTTTTTAGGCCGTTTTGGGGCCGTTTTTAGTTCATAAAAAACGCATGCGTTTTTGTCCATTTTTAATTGCTCAAATTCAGAAAACCGGACAAAAACGCATGCATTTTTAAAAAACGGATGCGTTTTTTACTATCTGAATTATCTGAACTATCTGAACTAAAAACGTCCCAAAAGCGGACTAAAAACGCCATGTGTGACATCACCTTAAGGCTGCGGTCACACGTGGTGTTTTGAACCCGTTTTTGGCCTGTTTTAAGCAGTCGGTCAAAAATGCATGCGTTTTTTGAAAACACATCAGTTTTTGATCGGTTTTAATTAAAATATTTGGGATTTTTAACGGACTGCTTTAAAAAGGGGCCAAAACGCCACATGTGACCACAGCCTAACGGAACAGAGGGCAGCGCATGACCGTTCTGCTCCATTCGTCTCTATGGAGCTGACGGAAATTGCGAACGGACGTCTGCTCCATTAGTCTGACGGAGCGACGAGGGGTCTAATGGAGGTACCTGGGACCCCATCGGACCCCTTTGACACCTATGGAGACTGGATTCCCTCAGTCTCATTTGCATAATTTTCAAAGCCTTTTTTTTGGAAAAGCACTATAAGAAGGGCAGATCCTAGAGGGGGCGCACACCAGTAAGTCAGTGTGCTTGGTTTACAGTCCTTCATCCTGGTGGTAGATGTCCTACAATAACCAATGAAATTAAAGTTAAGGCAGATAATGAATACAAGATGATGATTATAAGGTGATGATTACGGGTTGTTGAGCTCCATCAATCGCCTCTAATCTATTGAGAAGCAGGTGTTACGTTACCATACAGCTCCTCCGCAGGAGAAGTGAGGTATTACATGGTAACCATTGCTATGAATGGGATGTTCCTGTAATGTATAGATCTAGTTAATCTCTCATCATGTTTAAAATTCTATATTGTCGAGAGAGGAATTTTCGTCGTCGCCTACTGAGTAGGAAGGGGGAAGAGCGGTGACAATTAAATAGATATTACTAGTAAAAGTAGACAAAGCCTACAGTATATCAACATATTGCTCACCCAACATAAAGACCCCTTAAATGGGCGAAAGTTGGGGTGTCGTGTACCCCTCCCCCCCGTAAGACACATAGTATCCCCCACCTCCCCTAATTCCTACTTGGGTTGTAGCTAGGCTTTTGTTCCTATTGCTTGTACCCCCACCTCGCTACACAAGGGTCACATGCCTTGCCAGTCCTGCCAGTGAATATATTACCTACACAACAGATATAATCCTGCTGCTATATTTAGTAATATAGGTCTTGTCAGCCAGCTTTCCCAGACCCCTGAATGGCAGATCTGATGCAGCACAGTGTCGGTTATATTACTGTACCACCATATCTGGGAGTAGTGCTCCCTCTAGTGGCCATACTAAGGGACACACCCTGAGAGTTATATAGGATATAATTCGCGATAGAGCGGTATGACCTCCTGCGCCTGCCAATGGGATTCCGTTACCTTGCTCCTTGACCTATCCTGAGAGAGGGATAAGGGCCATACACCATCCTGAGAGAGGGTATAGGGGCATATGCCATCCTGAGAGAGGGATAAGGGCCATACACCATCCTGAGAGAGGATATAGGGGCATACGCCATCCTGAGAGAGGGTATAGGGGCATACACCATCCTGAGAGAGAGTTAAGGGGCATACACCATCCTGAGAGAGGATATAGGGGCATACGCCATCCTGAGAGAGGGTATAGGGGCATACGCCACCCTCAGAGAGGGTATAGGGGCATACGCCACCCTCAGAGAGGGTATAGGGGCATACGCCACCCTGAGAGAGGGCTAAGGGGCATACGCCACCCTGAGAGAGGGCTAAGGGGCATACGCCACCCTGAGAGAGGGCTAATGGGCTTACGCCACCCTGAGAGAGTGCTAATGGGCATGCGCCACCCTGAGAGAGGGCTAATGGGCATGCGCCACCCTGAGAGAGGGCTAATGGGCATGCGCCACTCTGAGAGAGTGCTAAGGGGCATGCGCCACTCTGAGAGAGTGCTAAGGGGCATGCGCCACCCTGAGAGAGTGCTAAGGGGCATGCGCCACCCTGAGAGAGTGCTAAGGGGCATGCGCCACCCTGAGAGAGTGCTAAGGGGCATGCGCCACCCTGAGAGAGTGCTAAGGGGCATGCGCCACCCTGAGAGAGTGCTAAGGGGCATGCGCCACCCTGAGAGAGTGCTAAGGGGCACGCGCCACCCTGAGAGAGTGCTAAGGGGCACGCGCCACCCTGAGAGAGTGCTAAGGGGCACGCGCCACCCTGAGAGAGTGCTAAGGGGCACGCGCCACCCTGAGAGAGTGCTAAGGGGCACGCGCCACCCTGAGAGAGTGCTAAGGGGCACGCGCCACCCTGAGAGAGTGCTAAGGGGCACGCGCCACCCTGAGAGAGGGCTAATGGGCACGCGCCACCCTGAGAGAGTGCTAAGGGGCATGCGCCACCCTGAGAGAGTGCTAAGGGGCATGCGCCACCCTGAGAGAGTGCTAAGGGGCATGCGCCACCCTGAGAGAGTGCTAAGGGGCATGCGCCACCCTGAGAGAGGGCTAAGGGGCACACGCCACCCTGAGAGAGTGCTAAGGGGCATATGCCACCCTGAGAGAGTGCTAAGGGGCATATGCCACCCTGAGAGAGTGCTAAGGGGCATACGCCTCTTTCTATCTACTATTACACCCCATGAAATAACAGTTGTGGATCTTCTTGAATTAAAACTCTGTTATTCCTCCTAGACATTTAAGAAGAGACTGACAACTAGGAGTTACCAGTTGGGGGCGTGTTCCTGCACAGTCTTGTACTATCCTTGATGAATGATTGGATATTTTCGAGACATTTACTTGATGGTTTCCTTTATTTGTTCTTAATTCATATCATATATGTACCTTCTTCTTCCATATGATGTCCATACATCGCTATAGGATACATTCAGCAGTATATACAGTACATATAAGTTACAAGATGCCTGTCAGGTCCAAAATGCCTCCAGTACCTATAAAAGTTCTATATAGGGGTCTTCAATCGGAGCAGATGGATTTAATTGTCATTAAATACCGATAAAGCAATGCAGAGATAATTATCTTTTTATGCATATGCAAATCAGTAAGCAAGTGCACTAGAGGCGGGGCCAGTTTATCAGACCTGACTACAGACAGCAGGTAAACGCACAAAATCATTGCTAAAGGGTGGCGATGGGTGGTGACTTCGTAGTGCACCGAGAGCACTTGTACTTTAAAATCACAAAATCAGGCCCCGCCCCTGGTGCACTTAACAGCTAATTTGCATATCCAGAAAAAGAGAATTATCTCAGCTTTGTGTCCATAAAGGTGTCTCATTAAAGGCCCTTATACTGCACTATTATTGATTTGGGAAATATTTTGGACCTTAGGAAACATATGGAGGTCCTATATTTGTATATGGTGATGACCTTTCCTTCATGCATGTTTTCGTATTCCGGTGGACATGCAGTCATCATGGGTAAGTGCTTGTTGGACAACAGGTCATTCTCCTGTGGTGGCATCTCTTCTCTCATATTGTCGTCGCCTGAGGGACCTCCATGGGCTTCAAAGAGTCGGAAAAGTTGTCAATTTGGACTTTCTTCCCCTCCATTGTGCGACGAGGTCGTTGCATCCCAAGGATCTCCTTCACCATATCCCGAAATCTCCTACTCACAAAGCAATACAGGAAGAAGTTGACGGCGGTGTTGAGCAAAGCCAACATATTCCCAATGTCCATCGCCAAGTGGACCCTCCAGTCCTTGTGGACAGAAGCTACATACATGTGAATGATGATGACGATGGTCCGGGGAGCCCACAGCACCGCAAACACCGTGGTGATGCCTATGAGAATGGCCGTGGTCTTGCCGATTCGGAGTTTGTACCTCTTGGCCTCGGATTTCCTTCTAAGCCTAAGGATGATGATGGAGTTGATGAGGAAGAAGAAAGTGCAAGGAATGAAGTAAATGATGAAACAATGGACCCATTTGAGGACCCGGTCCAGCAAACCTGGTGTTCGAGGGTCTCTCCAGACATCACTCCACCAATAGAAAGGGATGCCGGTGACAAACGATGCTAGAAAGACACTAATGATGACCTTACGTGTCCGTTCTGGGTAGGAGAGGGAGCGATATTGTAAGGGGAGGCACAGGGCCACGTATCGGTCTATTGTGAGGATGACGGTGATCCAGATGGACGCGTGGTTGGAGGAGAACTCAAGGACGCTGACCATGTGGATGAAGGCGTTGGGCACCTTGCGATGGAGGATGGCCGTCTGAAGAATGAAGCCTACAAAGATGATGAAAATCTGAGTCAAGATGTCAGAGGTGGTGAGGGCCAAGAGGTAGAAGTAGGAGGATTTCTTGCTCCTGGACGCCAGCTTTGACAGGGCCACAGCGGTCAAGATGTTCACTGTTGGAAGAGAAGAACATGGAGTAAAGATGACTTCCTTACATACGGTGTTGGCACAACTTCTCAAGCCTCATGTCTCAATGTCTGTGTAGTATGGCCTCCGCTAGTTCAGTGGAGTCTCCAGTAGACTCCACACCCAAGTCTACTAGACATTTTGGGGGTCATTTACTAAGGGCCCGATTCGCGTTTTCCCAACGTGTTACCCGAATATTTCCAATTTGTGTCGATTTTCCCTTTATTGCCCCGGGTCTTTGGCGCACGCAATCGGATTGTGGCGCATCGGCACCAGCATGCACGCGACGGAAATGGGGGGGGGCGTGACCAAACGATAACCCGACGGATTCGGAGAAACCGCCGCACGCGCTTACCTTCACCCGGAATAGGATTGTGAACTCCAGTGCGTTCTGATGCTCTTCAGCGCAGCAGCGACACCTGGTGGACGTCGGAGGAACTGCCTTAGTGAATCGCCGGAAGACCCGAATCCACCGCAGAGAACGCACTGCTGGATCGCGAATGGGCCGGGTAAGTAAATCTGCCCCTTTGAGTCTCGGGGTCAGATCGTCTTATTTTGAACCGTATATGTAATGGCCCTGCCAATGCATGATCCTATTAGATTGGTAACCGGTCATGTAGCCTGATCACCTCTGTGCGCCATCTACTGTCTATAACTGGTAATGCAGCTGCATAGAATCTCTCTTGCTGGGTTCCTGGGTTCAAGCCCCACCCAGGTCAACATCTGCAAAGAGTTTGTATGTTCTCTGCGCGGTTTCCACCCATACTGGTAAGTGGATTAGATTGTGAGCCCCATTGGGGACAGGGACTGATTTGGCAAACTCTGTGCAGCGCTGAGTAATCTGTGTGCGCTATGTATATAAAGAATTATTATTAACTCTCCTTCCAAAGAAAAAGATTCAAAATTTCTCTGTGGGAGGAAGATTCCAGATCTTTCTGTGAATGCTGAAGAACATAATACATCTCTACAAATGGGCCCTGATCTAGTACTGCCTATTTCTTCAACTGCCTTTATCTCTCGTTCTGTAGATCACAGAACTATCGCCTGATGCCATTTGAAAGATGACATTCTTATCTTTGATATGACACCAGCAACATGTTTCTAAGTACTATAGAATCAAAGATAGAGCATCTAAACTTGACTCACCATCTAATATGACTCTTCTCTGCTCATTTTCTCATGATTGTGGAAGATTTTTTTTTTTTTATAGATAAATGGGTGAGTTTTTACATAAAAAAAGGGAATTCTAGAATGGATGTTTAATATTCTACTTGAGGGGGCTGGTAGTTTAATGGGGGAAAATTCTAGTGACAGGTTCTCTGTAACTCCCTGAACTGGATGACGCCTAGAAAGTATTTAGATACACTGCTCACTACAGGAGAAAGAGTAGACATAAACCACAGAGGAACTGCTTTCCTTCATGAAGTGTATTACAAAGTTTACTATTATCATCTGCATCATTCATAATCTTTAAGGGTGTTCAATGAATCTCTTCTATTAGACATGTCTCTGCACATATATGTACCTGTGTCTTTGCCTCCTTTGATAGCTTTAGCCTTTCCCTGTTCTCCCCATGCTGCCCTCTGCATAAATACACAGCTTCCTCTCTCTCCCTGTTGTAGGCCGTCCTCATGGCGTCTCCCACTGTCTTTTATCACTGGCCGTCCTCCCTGACAGAGACAGGAAGAAGGGAGGGAGCAGGATGAGTCATAACTCTCCTGCTGCAGCTCCTTCTCTTCATCAGTGCTCATATATGTAAACATAGTAGCATGGAGAGCCTGCACACAGCACAAAAGTAATGCTGACTCACACGATGAACATTCAGAGATTTCTGCAGTAAAGGCACATTATGTAAAAGAGTGGCCAACCCCTTTAAGAGGCAACTCGTCATGATTTAAGGTCCATCAGATCGGTCCATATAGTGCCAGTCATAGTACATTATGAACATTGAGGAACAATGATAAGAATCCTGACTCCTTGGCAGGTGATGTGCACATTACGGTGTTAGCGTGTCCATGCATTAACATCCAGGCTCCATCCATTTCCTCCTGTCCACCATTGTGGCGTTGGTACACCGAGCATCTGTCGGGCCTGTGATCATAGTCACGTCTGCAGCACTCACTATGGAGATACAGCTATGGGCCGTTCTGGACGTCTTGTAAAGTAAATACGCACAGTGATAACCAATGTCCAAGACCAGGTACCCATGGAAAGATGGCAAACAGCTTGAGGACATCTGTGCACACTTGGCTGCATCGTACACCCATTAGGACCTATTAACGAGGACCATGCTTCTTACCTCCGATATATATGGAAAATTTCACGGACGTAATTAATAATAATCAATCTACCCGAGGCAATGGTCTTCCATCACCCCCCGGTCACTCAGTCCTATACTGCTGATACTTTTGTATAAGTAACAATGTAACAATGTATATGTTACTTATACAACACAATGGGGCAGATTTACTTACCTGGTCCATTCGCGATCCAGCGGCGCGTTCTCTGCGGTGGATTCGGGTCCGGCTGGGGATTCATTAAGGCAGTTCCTCCGCCGTCCACCAGGTGGCGCTGCTGCGCTGAAGAGCATCGGAACGCACTGGAGTACACCGAGCCGGGCTGAGTGAAGGTAAGCGCGTGCCGAGCGACAAATTTTTTTCTTAAAATGCGGCGTTTTTTCCGAATCCGTCGGGTTTTCATTCGGCCACGCCCCCCGATTTCCATTGTGTGCATGCCAGCGCCGATGCCGCAAAATCTGATCGCGTGCACCAAAATTCCGGGGCAATTCAGGAAAAATCGGCGCAAAACGGAAAAATTTGCGTAACCCGCCGGAAAAGCGCGATTCAAGCCCTTAGTAAATGATCCCCAATGTATATATGTTATATGACGTCCCACATCAGTTCTGGGGGTGTAACGGTGGTCCTCATCCACATTAATTATAGCAAACGCAAGAATAAAATTCCAAGTATCCATAAGTTAGACGTTCCCTACTGACCGGGCCCGGGGACATATATATTCACCCCACGCGTCACGGCCAATATATGTAATTTATAGGACAGCTGTCAGTGCTGCATCATATAACTGCATTACAGGAGAAAACTGAATCAGCAAGAACCGCGCGGAGCACGAGTTCTGCATCGCAAACCAGACAAGAAAGGCTTGTCCACGGTTACACCGCCTCAGGCTTGTGCTGTTCTTATACCTAAGTAGATTTGTGCTCAAGATTCATCAAGACGGCTGCATATAGGGCGATGAGAAGATATATAGCGATGTATAACGTCCGTACTATTAGCTTGTATGACGTCATCATCACTGGTAGGTCCCTTGCCAAAAATACGGATGGAATGGGTCTGACACATTCTTTTTGTGGGGTTTTAGATATTAGTAGCAGATCTAAACAATAAAGCAATGTATTCAGTATATCAGAATGCATCCAACTAGAGTAGAATCTATCTGTGCAGACACTGAACCATCAGGGGCTGCAGGGAAATGTGAATTCAGATCTATGAAAAAAAATATATGTATCCGGGGCTGTAAGAAAAAGGGAATTCAGGACCAAAGTTGATATTTGAATCTACAATTAAGCTTCCAGACTGACAACATACAGTCTCTAATGAACTGCGCAGATGCTGAACCATCAGAAGTTGCCAAGAGAGGTGAAGTCATAGCTATAGATCAGTTAGGAGCCTATAATTGAACATAGCAAAGCTTCAAAGGAAATGTACAATCTGTTGTCATGCATTGTGAACCAAACATACCTTGAGAATGCTGTAACAACACTGATGCAGAAATATATCTTGTTTAATCCCTAAAGTGAGTTGTTTTGCTCAAAAAACAATTATAAAATTCTGGACCTTGGAAAAGCTGGGCGCATGCTGCCTGCCGTTGATAAACACATTATGGAGCTTCATGAAATGTCCAGACAGGACTAATCAAACTGAGCTGAATGACTCATACACAGCAGCTGGGGGATGGGGCAGCGATTGATTACTTCTGCCTGTCAGGGACAACACAGTGATTAATAATTGGGATAAGAGGAGAAGCGCTGGAGCAGCTACAGGAGCGACAGAGCCTCATTATCATAATTTTATAAATGTTTTTTCAATAAAACCGCTCGGTTCAGGGATTAAAAAAGATATGTTTCTGCAACATTGTAGCTACTGTATTCTCAAGGTATGTTTGATTCACAATGCATGAAAACAAATGGTAGATTCCTTTCAATATGCCAGTGCCTGACATAAACACTATGGGGCTCATTTACTAAGGGTCCATGGAGTGCATTTTCGGCGGGTTTTCCTAAGATTTCCGATTTGCGCTGCATTTAAAAGAGGTTTTTGGTGCACATGATCGGATTGTGTCGCATCGGCGCCGGTTTGCATGCGACACAAATCGGGGGGCGTTGACTTCGGACAACCCGACGGATTCTGACAAACTGCAGAATTTTAAAAGGAAATTGTGTCGCAAGATCAGCACTCACATGCACCGGGAAGAAGAAGGTGAACTCCGGCGGACCTCAGCGGGGAAGCGACGCATGCAGGAAATTGGACGCACGACCTTAGTGAATCGCGGCAGCTCCAAATCCTTGTTGGACAACGCGCGGCGAGGATCGCGACGGGACGGGTAAGTAAATGTGCCCCTATATTGTGTATTTTCAACAAGATCCTTTCTGTGCAGAGCCTGAAACATAAGGGGTTGCAATAAAAAATGGGGTGCGAAGAGACACGAGGTCAGAGTTACAGTAAAGATTAGAAGTATCATACAGCGCCTAGCATGAATACAACTCATAAATCCACTATATAAAAAGACACTGAACCGTGAGGGACTGCGGGCGGATGTAAAGTCAGAGCTAGGGATGAGAATAAAACTATATCTAAATGAAGTTATATGATATGCACATTACAGTGCCTGGGATAATCACTGGTTGTCTCTCATCAACGACGAATCATCTGTACAGACACTGAACAGTCAGGGGCTGCCGGATAGTGTGAGATCAGCACTGATGATAAGTATATAATAAGCTTTTTTCTTCCAGCAAAATTAAAGTTACGGTAGTTTATGTAAAACACATACATCAGACGTGTTGGAGGGAGGGTAGGGAGCAGTTAGTGGAGGTCACATGCACCTTACAATCATTGTGCCTCCATACTCGAGGCTAAGTGTCCTTATTACCACTCTAAAAGGGGTCAAAAGGGCTTCAACAACTGGTCCGCGCTTCCTCCATAAATTGACAAATAATGTGTCACATATATTCTGCCCCTTCCCCTGAAACATTTTACAGGCATTTATCGAGGGAATTAGGAATAATGCACTAATTAGCGGGTGTCCTCACGTAATCAGCCGCAGGTTACCGGGGCAATGTAGCTGAATGTAATTAATGGTCATTAGACTAACGTTTCCCACGTAGGCAGGAAGATATGGGCGCAGCATCTCACTGATATCTACAAGTGGGGAAGGGAAAATCATGGGACAAGGGAGAAAGAAAACGAAGAAAAAAATACAAAATCTGAAGGAAAGAAACAAAAAATGGAACAAAAAACTAGATAAAAATTGAAAGATTGAAAAGAAAATGTAACAGAAACAATGTAAAAAAGAGAATAAAAAAGAAGGAAGGAATAAGGAGAAAGATGAAATTGATAAAAAATAGAAGAAGATCAAAAGAATCAAAGAAGGAAGTATGCAAAAACAGGAAAAGATCATTTATATAACGGAAAGATAAGATGGAAACATAACACAAATAATAGGAAGAAAAGTCAGAGAAGAAAAATCCAACTAATGACAGACAACAGCAAGAATACAAGGACTGTAGTGACTGTGATGGCGGGTGATGGGGTTATGTCCGTGCCCATTACGGTGCCACTCATCCTGCCTGATAAAAAAAGTCCTGAATGTAGAAGTTTTTTGTGCACAATTTTGGATAGACTCTGTAATTCAACTTTCAACACACATTTAGAAGAAAAAAAGTCTTCCATACCTGACTTATACCCAAGAGACCCCTTGTCACTGTAGGATATTGGAGTGTTTGTTTGTAGTTCAACCAGATGGCGCACTCAGGGTGTAGTATACAATTAGGTTTATTAGGAATCTTAAAACACAACGCGTTTCGGGGTTACAGTACCCCTTTGTCAAGTGTACAAAGACTGTAGAGAACGGACAGTGGTAGAGGGGGAAAGGGGAAGGAAGACGGGGAGTAAACGTTAAAGTTGATGATTGGTTAGCAGCAGAAGTGACAAAACACAGTATTGGTAATTCATTGAACCCAATTGGTTAACACAGAAGTACAAAACATATTATTGATGGAAGTTCCTTGAACCCGATTGAGCTCAATTAGAAAGAAATAAATTGAATAAAAAACATTGAATAAAAAACGTTAATAAACATTATAAATTACAATTAATATGGTATAATAAAAATAGGGTAATATAATTGATAATTCATTGAGCCCAATTGGATGATAAAGCATTAACAATTACAATTAAAATGATATCAATATGATATAATCGAAACAGAGAGGGAAAGTGCTATAATACATAAAACTTATACACAGGGAGTATAAATATCTGTTGGTATATGTTCAGTGGATTGGTCAGTTGAGCGACACATTAAAAATTGGTCAGTAATGAGTACCTAATGGGCTCAACGAATCCCTAGAGAGCACCAATTTTTAAAACTAACCACTTTGTTAATATCACCTTTCTCCTCATTCCTCAAGCTTAGACAAGCATACCGAAGAGGTATACACCTACTTCCAAAACCAACGTTCAAAACAAACCACCTTGTTAAATACCACCATCCTCTCCAAGCCTTGATGAGCATACCTAAGGGGTTTTCTTCATTCTTCATTCTCCAGCATCACCTGCTCTTCCCCCGCGATCGGCACCCAGCGCTGCCTGACAGATGCCATTCGGAGCATGCGCATTACCTTACAGAACTGAGTCGCGCACCGCGCAATGTGTCGGAGCATGCGCACTACTTTACAGTTCGTTGTCGCACGCCTCTTGGCGGACATCTTGTTGGTGTGTCAGCGCTACGGCGCACGCGCCCGTTAATTTGTGGCGCGAGCCTCTCCCCATTCCATACATTTAAATACCCCCACACCACACCATGTTCCCTTATGCTGTGGATGAATTGGACAACATCAACAGCACTGGTAAGCACTTTACAAGCATCCATTTCAACTAAATAACCACACATTCATTCATTCATTACTGACCAATTTTTAATGTGTCGCTCAACTGACCAATCCACTGAACATATACCAACAGATATTTATACTCCCTGTGTATAAGTTTTATGTATTATAGCACTTTCCCTCTCTGTTTCGATTATATCATATTGATATCATTTTAATTGTAATTGTTAATGCTTTATCATCCAATTGGGCTCAATGAATTATCAATTATATTACCCTATTTTTATTATACCATATTAATTGTAATTTATAATGTTTATTAACGTTTTTTATTCAATGTTTTTTATTCAATTTATTTCTTTCTAATTGAGCTCAATCGGGTTCAAGGAACTTCCATCAATAATATGTTTTGTACTTCTGTGTTAACCAATTGGGTTCAATGAATTACCAATACTGTGTTTTGTCACTTCTGCTGCTAACCAATCATCAACTTTAACGTTTACTCCCCGTCTTCCTTCCCCTTTCCCCCTCTACCACTGTCCGTTCTCTACAGTCTTTGTACACTTGACAAAGGGGTACTGTAACCCCGAAACGCGTTGTGTTTTAAGATTCCTAATAAACCTAATTGTATACTACACCCTGAGTGCGCCATCTGGTTGAACTACAAACAAACACTCCAATATCCCAAATAATCCCTGAGTGATACGGCCATACCACACAGGAGATCCTCTACCGGGAGGCAGCACCAGACTATTTGTCATCTAAACCTACTCCTCATAGCGTTGTGCCTATCCTAGCACAACCCTACACGGTGAGCACAATATTTCACCCCTACCTTCATCTTCACAATCAAAAAGGTGTGACACTATTAGCGCTTTCTTCCCCTGTCCTCTCTTGCCATATTCTGTCACAACCCTTGTCACTGTAGACATTGGGGGAATAACTACTGACGGCCTAACCTAAAGATTGGTTATCATTAGCAGATTAGCACCAACTTTTGGCACCATTAAACAATAATTCTAGACCCACAGACCTGGTATCACCTGGTTGCATGTCCCTGTAACTACAAGTCCAGCCTCCTTAGAAAGTACATAGGAGCCAGTTAGGCCAACAATCGCTATTCATGGAAACTCCCTGTAAATTAGTTTTTACTAAAGGGGATCTCCTCTTTTTGGTTTGAGACCGGAAGATGTCTCCAAACAGAGGCAGTGATGGAAATGGAAGAGATAACCAGTTGGGCACATTTGCTTACCCGGTCCTTTCTGGTCTTCCGGTGATTCACCAAGGTCGTGCGCTCGATGTCCACCAAGTGTCGCTGCTGCGCCGGGGTCCGCCGGAGTTCACCATCCTATTCCTGGTACATGTAAGTCTGTGTTAAGCAACACTTTTTTTTTTTTTTTTTTTTAAATAGCACGATTTTTCCGAATCCGTCGGCCATGCCCCCCCGTTTTTTGTCGCATTCAACCTGGCGCCAATGCGACACAATCCAATCGCGTGCGCCAAAAACCCAGGGAAATTTATTGCAAAATGGTAAAATTCGGAAAACCCTGCCGGAAAAACGCGATTCGGACCCTTAGTAAATGTGCCCAAGTGACTTCTAAGGAGCGCAACTATTGGTTTTGATGGAACCAGGACTTTTCTGTGGTTCCACTGATTTCCCAATCATATTACAGTGTAGTAATATTAGTAAGAGACTGGGCTGTGACAACTTCCATGTCTTTTGGTCTGGATAACAAGACCCTTCTACCACCTCTAGGGTTAGGAAGCTGCTAGTAGACTCAGTAGACTGCCAAGTTTGTAAACCACTCATCCATCCAACATGGCACCGGTGTATAGGAGTCTATGGAGTACAAGGTGATAGTATATGGGCATCTAACCCCTAGACTCACCTGGTAAGCCAAAGCCAAGCAGTATGCTGTAATATATGACTGGTATATAGCCAAGCACACACGGTGAAGGGTCTGTTTTTTGGCCTTCATCTTCGACAACCAAGGATGTTTTATTTTCGCTGGTGTTCTGTAGAGGGATCATCTTCAGACATCATAAGTGCAACTCTGAGGAGACAACGATTGAGACGTGAAGGCATTGTCCACAAAATGGATAACTCGTACAATACCTAAGCCTCAGGATGAAACATTGTGGAGGATGTCCACCTTCCATCTACAAATTTGCTAGTCTAGAAACTTGAGTGCCACCATCTACCATCCAGACATGTCTCATCGTCTTTGTGGAAGATCAGGCAACGGAATCATAACCTTTTCAAGTGGAACCTAAGCCAAGATTATCATCTACACACAAGATACATCGGAAGGAATGATGAAGAATCATGACCATCAATGT